>NC_142955.1:21504761-21632261 GCF_046866305.1 Octopus bimaculoides | reverse complement strand
TACGTACGTTAGTTCGTTCGTTCGTACGTACGGACGTATGTACGTACATTCCTTCGTTTGTTCTTTCGCACGTACGTACGTTCATTCGTTTGTTCGTTCGTTCTCGTCCGTATGTACGTACGAACGTTCTTTCGTTCTTACGTACGTATGAACGTTCGTTCGTTCCTACGTATGGACGAACGTTCGTTCGTACGTACGTTCGTTCGTACATGCGTTCGTTCGTACGTACGTTCGTTCGTTCGTGCGTACGTTCATTCGCTCGTTCGTACGTACGTTTGTTCGTTTGGTCCTTCGTTCGATCGTTCGTTCTTACGTTCGTTCGTAAAAGAAAGAATAAACGAACGAACAATCGTACGTACGAATGAACGAAAGAAATAACGAATGAACGAACGTATGTATGTAAGTACGTACATACCTGCAAATGAATGAACGAAAGAAAGACATAAAGAACGAATGAACGAACGAAAGAACGAACGAGCAAATGAACGTACGTACGTAGGTCCGAACGAACGTACTACGAATGAACGTACGTACGAACAAACGACCGAACGAACGAAGGAACGTACCAACGTACGTACGCAAGAACGAACGAATGTACGTATTACGTACGTACGAACGAAAGAAACAAACGAAAGAACGAACGAAGGAACAAACGAATAAACGAAACAAACAAACGAACGACCTAACGAAAGAATGAAAGAACACACAAAAGGATGAACGAACTAAATAACGAGAGAAAGAACGATCGAGCGAACGAACGTACGTAAGAACGAACGAACGGATGAAAGAAAGAACGTACGAACAAACGAAAGAACGATTGAACAAACGAACGAACGAATGAATGTACGTACGTACGTACGTGCATAATTACGTAGGAAGGAAAGAACGAAAGTAGGAAGGAAAGAACGAACGTAGGAGAGAAAGAACGAACGTAGGAAGGAACGAACGAACGAACGTAGGAAGGAAAGAACGAACGAATAAACGTAGGAGCGAACGAACGAACGTAGGAAGGAAAGAACGAACGTAGGAACGAACGAAAGAACGTAGGAAGGAAAGAACGAACGTAGGAACGAACGTAGGAACGAACGAACGAACGTAGGAACGAACGAAGGAAGGAAAGAACGAACGTAGAACGGACAGAACGAACGTAGGAACGAACGAACGAACGTAGGAAGGAAAGAACGAACGTCGGAACGAACGATGAAACGTAGGAACAAACGAACGAAAGAACGTAGGAAGGAAAGAACGAACGTAGGAACGAACGAACGAATGAACGAACGTAGGAAAGACAGAACGAACGTAGGAAGGAAAGAACGAACGTAGGAAGGAACGAACGAACGTAGGAAGGAAAGAACGTAGGAAGGAAAGAACGAACGTAAGAACGAACGAACGAACGTACGAAGGAAAGAACGAACGTCAGAACGAACGAACGTAGGAAGGAAGAACGAACGTAGGAACGAACGAACGAACGTAGGAACGAACGAACGAACTATGAAGGAAAGAACGAACGTAGGAAGGAAAAAACTAACGTAGGAGGGAAAGAACGTAGGAGGGAAAGAACGAACGTAGGAAGGAAAGACCGAACGTTGGAACGAACGGACGAAAATAGGAACGAACGAACGAAAGTAGGAATGAAAGAACGAAAGTAGGAACGAACGAAAAAACATAGGAAGGAAAGTACGAACGTAGGAAGGAAATAACCAACGGAGGAAGGAAAGAACGAGCGTAGGAAGGAATGGACCAACGTCGGAAGGAAAGAATGAACGTAGGAACGAACGAACGAACGTAGGAACGAACGAACGAAAGTAGGAAGGAACGAACGTACGTAGGAACGAACGAACAAACGTAGGGAGGAAAGAACGAACGTAGGATGGAAAGAACGAACGTAGCAATGAACGAACGAACGTAGGAAGGAAAGAATGAACGTAGGAACGAACGAACGAACGTAGGAAGGAAAGAACGAACGTAGGAACGAACGAACGTAGGAAGGAAAGAACAAACGGAGGAAGGAAAGAACGAACGTAGGTGGGAACGAACGAACGTAGGAAGGAAAGAACGTACGTCGGAACCAACGAACGAACGTAGGAAGGAAAGAACGAACGCAGGAGCGAACGAACGAACGTAGGAAGGAAAGAACGAATGTAGGAAGGAAAGAACGAACGTAGGAAGGAAAGAACGAACGTAGGAAGGAAAGAACGAACGGACGAACGAACGAACGAACGTAGGAGCGAACGAACGTAGGAAAGACAGAACGAACGTAGGAAGGAAAGAACGAACGTAGGAAGGAACGAACGAACGTAGGAAGGAAAGAAGGAACGCAAGAACGAACGAACGAACGTAGGAAGGAAAGAACGAACGTAGGAAGGAAAGAACGAACGTCGGAACAAACGAACGAACGTAGGAAGGAAGAACGAACGTAGGAACGAACGAACGAACGTAGGAACGAACGAACGAACGTAGGAAGGAAAGAACGAACGTAGGAACGAACGAACGTAGGAAGGAAAGAACAAACGGAGGAAGGAAAGAACGAACGTAGGTGGGAACGAACGAACGTAGGAAGGAAAGAACGTACGTCGGAACCAACGAACGAACGTAGGAAGGAAAGAACGAACGCAGGAGCGAACGAACGAACGTAGGAAGGAAAGAACGAATGTAGGAAGGAAAGAACGAACGTAGGAAGGAAAGAACGAACGTAGGAAGGAAAGAACGAACGGACGAACGAACGAACGAACGTAGGAGCGAACGAACGTAGGAAAGACAGAACGAACGTAGGAAGGAAAGAACGAACGTAGGAAGGAACGAACGAACGTAGGAAGGAAAGAAGGAACGCAAGAACGAACGAACGAACGTAGGAAGGAAAGAACGAACGTAGGAAGGAAAGAACGAACGTCGGAACAAACGAACGAACGTAGGAAGGAAGAACGAACGTAGGAACGAACGAACGAACGTAGGAACGAACGAACGAACGTAGGAAGGAAAGAACGAACGTAGGAAAGAACGAACGAACGTAGGAAGGACAGAACGAACATAGGAACAAACAAACGAACGTAGGAAGGAAAGAATGCACGTAGGAAGGAAAGAACGAACGTAAGAAGGAAAGAACGAACATAGGAAGGAAAGAACGAACGTAGGAACGAACGAACGAACGTAGGAAGGAAAGAACGAATGTAGGAACGAACGAACGAACGTAGGAAGGAAAGAACGAACGTAGGAAGGAAAGAACGAACGTAGGAACGAACGGATGAAAATAGGAACGAACGAAAGTAGGAATGAAAGAACGAAAGTAGGAACGGACGAAAGAACTTAGGAAGGAAAGAACGAACGTAGGAAGGAAAGAACGAACGTAGGAACGAACGAACGAACGTAGGAAGGAAAGAACGAACGTAGGAAGGAAAGAACGAACGGAGGAAGGAAATAACGAGCGTAGGAAGGAAAGAACGAACGTCGGAACGAACGAACGAACGAACGTAGGAAGGAAAGAAGGAACGTAGCAACGAACGAACGAACGTAGGAATGAAAGAACGAACGTAGGAACGAACGAACGAACATAGGAACGAACGAACGAACGAACGTAGCAAGGAAAGAACGAACGTAGGAAGGAAAGAACGAACGTAGGAAGGAAAGAACGAACGTAGGAAGGAACGAACGAAAGTAGGAAGGAAAGAACGAACGTAGGAAGGAACGAACGAAAGTAGGAAGGAAAGAACGAACGTAGGAAGGAAAGAATGAAAGTATGAAGGAAATAACGAACGTAGGAACGAACGAACGAACGTAGGAAGTAAAGAACGAACGTAGGAAGGAAAGAACGAACGTAGGAACGAACGAACAAACGTAGGAAGGAAAGAACGAACGTAGGAACGAGAGAACGAACGTAGGATTGAACGAACGAACGAACGTAGGAAGGAAAGAACGAACGTAGGAAGGAAAGAACGAACATAGGAATGAACGAACGTAGGAAGGAAAGAACGAACGTAGGAAGGAAAGAACAAAAGTAGGAACGAACGAACGAACGTAGGAAGTAAGGAACGAACGGAGGAAGGAAAGAACGAACGTCGGAACGAACGATCGAACGTAGGAAGGAAAGAACGAACGGAGGAACGAACGAACGAACGAACGTAGGAAGGAAAGAACGAACGTAGGAACGAACGAACGAACATAGGAAGGAAAGAACGAACGTAGGAAGGAAAGAACGAACGTAGGACCGAACGAACTAACGAAGGAACGAACGAACGTAGGAAGGAAAGAACGAACGCAGGAAGGAAAGAACGAACGTAGGAGGGAAAGAACGAAAGTAGGAAGGAAAGAACGAACGTAGGAAGGAAAGAACGAACGTAGGGAGGAAAGAACGAACGTGGGAACGAACGAACGAACGTAGGAAGGAAAGAACGAACCTAGGAAGGAAAGAACGAACGTAGGAAGGAATGAACAAACGTAGGAAACAAAGAACGAACGTAGGAACGAACGAACGAACGTAGGAAGGAAATAAAGGAACTACGTTCCTTCTTTCCTTCCTACATTTGTTCTTTCCTTCCTACGTTCCTTCGTTCGTTCCTACGTTCGTTCTTTCCTTCCTACGTTCGTTCTTTCCTTCCTACGTTCGTTGTTTCCTTCCTACGTTCGTTCGATCGTTCCTACGTTCGTTCTGTCAGTCCTACGTTCGTTCGTTCGTTCCGGCGTTCGTTCTTTCCTTCCTACGTTCGTTCTTTCCTTCCTACGTTCGTTCATTCGTTCCTATGTTCGTTCTTTCCTTCCTACGTTCGTTCTTTCCTTCCTACGTTCGTTATTTTCTTCCTACGTTCGTTCTTTCCTTCCTACGTTCGTTCTTTCCTTCCTACGTTCGTTCTTTCCGTCCTACGTTCGTTCGTTCGTTCCTACGTCCGTTCTTTCATTCCTACGTTCGCTCGTTCGTTCATACGTTCGTTCGATCGTTCCTACGTTCGTTCTCTCAGTCCTACGTTCGTTCGTTCGTTCCTGCGTTCGTTCTTTCCTTCATACGTTCGTTCTTTCCTTCCTACGTTCGTTCATTCGTTCCTATGTTCGTTCTTTCCTTCCTACGTTCGTTTGTTCCTTCCTACGTTCGTTCGTTCCTTCCTACGTTCGTTCTTTCCTTCCAACGTTCGTTATTTTCTTCCTACGTTCGTTCTTTCCTTCCTACGTTCGTTCTTTCCTTCCTACGTTCGTTCTTTCCGTCCTACGTTCGTTCGTTCGTTCCTACGTCCGTTCTTTCCTTCCTACGTTCGTTAGTTCGTTCTACGTTTGTTTGATCGTTCCTACGTTCGTTCGTTCGTTCCTACGTTCGTTCTTTCCTTCCTACGTTCGTTCTTTCCTTCTTACGTTCGTTTGTTGCTTCCTACGCTTGTTCTTTCCTTCCTACGTTCGTTTGTTCCTTCCTACGTTCGTTCGTTCCTTCCTACGTTCGTTCTTTCCTTCCAACGATCGTTCTTTCCTTCCTACGTTCGTTCTTTCCTTCCTAGGTTCTTTCTTTCCTTCCAACGTTCGTTCGTTCGTTCCCACGTTCGTTCTTTCCTTCCTAGTTCGTTCTTGCCCTCCTACGTTGTTTCTTTCCTTCCTACGTTCGTTCTTTCCATCCGACGTTCGTTCTTTCCTTCCTACATTCCTTCGTCCGTTCCTACGTTCGTTCTTTCCTTCTTACGGTCTTTCCTTCCGTTCTACGTTCGTTCTTTCCTTCCTACGTTCGTTCGTTCGTTCCTACGTCCGATCTTTCCTTCCTACGTTCGTTCGATCGTTCCTACGTTCGTTCTCTCAGTCCTACGTTCGTTCGTTCGTTCCTACGTTCGTTCTTTCCTTCTTACGTTCGTTCTTTCCTTCCAACGTTCGTTCTTTCCTTCCTACGTTCGTTCTTTCCTTCCTACGTTCGTTTGTTGCTTCCTACGCTCGTTCTTTCCTTCCTACGTTCGTTTGTTCCTTCCTACGTTCGTTCGTTCGTTCCTACGTTCTTTCTTTGTTTCCTACGTTCGTTCTTTCCTTCCTACGTTCGTTCTTTCCTTCCTACGTTCGTTTTTTCCTTCCTACGTTCGTTGTTTCCTTCCTCCGTTCGTTCGTTCCTTCCTACGTTCGTTCTTTCCTTCCAACGATCGTTCTTTCCTTCCTACGTTCGTTCTTTCCTTCCTACGTTCGTTCTTTCCTTCCTACGTTACTTCGTTCGTTCCTACGTTCGTTCTTTCCTTCCTACGTTCTTTCTTTCCGTTCTACGTTCGTTCTTTCCTTCCTACGTTCGTTCTTTCCTTCCTACGTTCGTTCTTTCCTTCCTACGTTACTTCGTTCGTTCCTACGGCCGTTCTTTCCTTCCTACGTTCGTTCGTTCGTTCCTACGTTCGTTCGATCGTTCCTACGTTCGTTCTCTCAGTCCTACGTTCGTTCTTTCCTTCCTACGTTCGTTCTTTCCTACCTACGTTCGTTTGTTGCTTCCTACGCTCGTTCTTTCCTTCCTAAGTTCGTTTGTTCCTTCCTACGTTCGTTCGTTCGTTCCTACGTTCGTTCTTTGTTTCCTACGTTCGTTCTTTGTTTCCTACGTTCGTTCGTTCGTTCCTACGTTCGTTCTTTGTTTCCTACGTTCGTTCTCTCCTTCCTACGTTCGTTTGTTCGTTCCTACGTTCGTTCGTTCGTTCCCACGTTCGTTCTTTCCTTCCTAGGTTCGTTCGTTCGTTCCTACGTTCGTTCTTTGTTACCTACGTTCGTTCTTTCCTTCCTACGTTCGTTCTTTCCTTCCTAGATTCTTTCTTTCCTTCCTACGTTCGTTCGTTCGTTCCCACGTTCGTTCTTTCCTTCCTACGTTCGTTCTTTCCCTCCTACGTTCTTTCTTTCCTTCCTACGTTCGTTCTTTCCTCCGTACGTTCGTTCGTTCGTTCCTACGTTCGTTCTTTCCTTCCTACATTCGTTCTTTCCTTCCTAGGTTCGTTCGTTCGTTCGTTCGTTCCTACGTTCGTTCTTTCCTTCATACATTCGTTCGTTCCTACGTTCGTTCGATCGTTCCTACGTTCGTTTTCTCATTCCTAGGTTCCTTCGTTCCTACCTACTTTCCTTCCTACGTTCGTTCTTTCCTTCCTACGTTCGTTTGTTACTTCCTACGCTCGTTCTTTTCGTCCTACGTTCGTTGTTTCCTTCCTACGTTCGTTTTTTCCTTCCTACGTTCGTTCGTTCCTACGTTCGTTCTTTGTTTCCTACGTTCGTTATTTCCTTCCTACGTTCGTTCTTTCCTTCCTAGGTTCTTTCTTTCCTTCCAACGTTCGTTCGTTCGTCCCCACGTTCGTGTTTTCCTTCCTAGTTCGTTCTTGCCCTCCTACGTTGTTTCTTTCCTTCCTACGTTCGTTCTTTCCCTCCTACGTTCGTTCTTTCCTTTCGACGTTCGTTCGTTGGTTCCTACGTTCGTTCTTTCCTTCCTACGTTTGTTCTTTCCTTCCTACGTTCATTCCTTACTTCATACGTTCGTTCTTTCCTTCCTACGTTCGTTCTTTTCTTGCTACGTTCGTTCGATCGATCCTACGTTCGTTGTTTCCTTCCTACGTTCGTTCGTTCCTACGTTTGTTCCTACTTTAGTTCTTTCCTTCCTTCCTACGTTCGTACTTTCCTTCCTACGTTCGTTCGTTCCTTCCTACGTTTGTTCTTTCCTTCCTACCTTCGTTCTTTCCTTCGTACGTTCGTTCTTTCCTTCCTCCGTTCGTTCTTTCCTTCCTACGTTCGTTCCTTCCTTCCTACATTCGTTTTTTTTTCCTACGTTCGTTCTTTCCTTCCTACGTTCGTTCATTCGTTCCTATGTTCGTTCTTTCCTTCCTACGTTCGTTCTTTCCTTCCTACGTTCGTTCGTTCGTTCCTTCGTTCGTTCGATCGTTCCTACGTTCGTTCTCTCAGTCCTACGTTCGTTCTTTCGTTCCTACGTTCGTTCTTTGTTTCCTACGTTCGTTCGTTCGTTCGTTCGTTCGTTCCTACGTTCGTTCTTTGTTTCCTACGTTAGTTCTTTCCTTCCTACGTTCGTTTGTTCGTTCCTACGTTCTTTCTTTCCTTCCTACGTTCGTTCTTTCCCTCCTACGTTCTTTCTTTCCTTCATACGTTCGTTCTTTCCTTCGTACGTTCGTTCGTTCGTTCCTACGTTCGTTCTTTCCTTCCTACATTCGTTCTTTCCTTCCTACGTTCGTTCGTTCGTTCGTTCGTTCCTACGTTCCTTCTTTCCTTCATACATTCGTTCGTTCCTACGTTCTTTCGATCGTTCCTACGTTCGTTCTCTCATTCCTAGGTTCGTTCGTTCCTACCTACTTGCCTTCCTACGTTCGTTCTTTCCTTCCTACGTTCGTTTGTTGCTTCCTACGCTCGTTCTTTTCGTCCTACGTTCGTTGTTTCCGCCCTACGTTCGTTTGTTCCTTCCTACGTTCGTTCGTTCGTTCCTACGTTCGTTCTTTGTTTCCTACGTTCGTTCGATCGTTCCTACTTTAGTTCTTTCCTTCCTTCCTACGTTCGTTCTTTCCTTCCTACGTTCGTTCGTTCCTTCCTACGTTTGTTCTTTCCTTCCTACGTTCGTTCTTTCCTTCGTACGTTCGTACTTTCCTTCCTCCGTTCGTTCTTTCTTTCCTACGTTCGTTCCTTCCTTCCTACATTCGTTTTTTCCTTCCTACGTTCGTTCTTTCCTTCCTACGTTCGTTCATTCGTTCCTATGCTCGTTCTTTCCTTCCTACGTTCTTTCTTTCCTTCCTACGATCGTTCTTTTCTTCCTACGTTCGTTCTTTCCTTCCTACGTTCGTTCTTTCCTTCCTACGTTCGTTCGTTCCCACGTTCGTTCTTTCCTTCCTAGTTCGTTCTTGCCCTCCTACGTTGTTTCTTTCCTTCCTACGTTCGTTCTTTCCTTCCTACGTTCGTTCGTTCGTTCCTACGTTCGTTCTTTCCTTCCTACGTTTGTTCTTTCCTTCCTACGTTTGTTCTTTGTTTCCTACGTTCATTCCTTACTTCATACGTTCGTTCTTTCCTTCCTACATTCGTTCTTTTCTTCCTACGTTCGTTCGATCGTTCCTATGTTCGTTGTTTCCTTCCTACGTTCGTTCGTTCCTACGTTTGTTCCTACTTTAGTTCTTTCCTTCCTTCCTACGTTCGTTCTTTCCTTCCTACGTTCGTTCGTTCCTTCCTACGTTTGTTCTTTCCTTCCTACGTTCGTTCGTTCCTTCGTACGTTCGTTCTTTCCTTCCTCCGTTCGTTCTTTCTTTCCTACGTTCGTTCTTTCCTTCCTACGTTCGTTCTTACCTTCCTACGTTCGTTCTTTCCTTCCTCCGTTCGTTCGTTCCTTCCTACGTTCGTTCTTTCCTTCCAACGATCGTTCTTTCCTTCCTACGTTCGTTCTTTCCTTCTTACGTTCGTTTTTGCCTTCCTACTTTCGTTCTTTCCTTCCTACGTTCCTTCGTTCGTTCCTACGTTCGTTCTTTCCTTCCTACGTTCTTTCTTTCCGTTCTACGTTCGTTCTTTCCTTCCTACGTTCGTTCTTTCCTTCCTACGTTCGTTCGTTCGTTCCTACGTCCGTTCTTTCCTTCCTACGTTCGTTTATTCGTTCCTACGTTCGTTCGTTCCCACGTTCGTTCTTTCCCTCCTAGGTTCGTTCGTTCGTTCCTACGTTCGTTCTTTGTTTCCTACGTTCGTTCTATCCTTCCTACGTTCGTTCTTTCCTTCCTAGATTCTTTCTTTCCTTCCTACATTCGTTCCATCGTACCCACGTTCGTTCTTTCCTTCCTACGTTCGTTCTTTCCTTCGTACGTTCGTTCTTTCCTTCCTCCGTTCGTTCTTTCTCTCCTACGTTCGTTCCTTCCTTCCTACATTCGTTTTTTCCTTCCTACGTTCGTTCTTTCCTTCCTACGTTCGTTCATTCGTTCCTATGTTCGTTCTTTCCTTCCTACGTTCTTTCTTTCCTTCCTACGATCGTTCTTTTCTTCCTACGTTCGTTCTTTCCTTCCTACGTTCGTTCTTTCCTTCCTACGTTCGTTTTTTCCTTCCTACGTTCGTTCTTTCCTTCCTCCGTTCGTTCGATCCTTCCTACGTTCGTTCTTTCCTTCCAACGATCGTTCCTTCCTTCCTACGTTCTTTCTTTCCTTCCTACGATCGTTCTTTTCTTCCTACGTTCGTTTTTTCCTTCGTACGTTCGTTCTTTCCTTCCTCCGTTCGTTCGATCCTTCCTACGTTCGTTCTTTCCTTCCAACGATCGTTCTTTCCTTCCTACGTTCGTTCTTTCCTTCCTACGTTCGTTCGTTCGTACCCACGTTCGTTCTTTCCTTCCGACGTTCGTTCTTTCCCTCCTACGTTCTTTCTTTCCTTCCTACGTTCATTCTTTCCTTCGTACGTTCGTTCGTTCGTTCCTACGTTCGTTCTTTCCTTCCTACATTCGTTCTTTCTTCCTACGTTCGTTCGTTCGTTCGTTCCTACGTTCGTTCTTTCCTTCATACATTCGTTCGTTCCTACGTTCGTTCGATCGGTCCTACGTTCGTTCTCTCATTCCTAGGTTCGTTCGTTCCTACCTACTTGCCTTCCTAAGTTCGTTTGTTGCTTCCTACGCTCGTTCTTTTCGTCCTACGTTCGTTGTTTCCTTCCTACGTTCGTTTGTTCCTTCCTACGTTCGTTCGTTCGTTGCTACGTTCGTTCTTTGTTTCCTACGTTCGTTATTTCCTTCCTACGTTCGTTCTTTCCTTCCTAGGTTCTTTCTTTCCTTCCAACGTTCGTTCGTTCGTTCCCACGTTCGTTCTTTCCTTCCCAGTTCGTTCTTGCCCTCCTACGTTGTTTCTTTCCTTCCTACGTTCGTTCTTTCCTTCCTACGTTTGTTCTTTCCTTCCTACATTTGTTCTTTCTTTCCTACGTTCATTCCTTACTTCATACGTTCGTTCTTTCCTTCCTACATTCGTTCGTTCCTACGTTTGTTCCTACTTTAGTTCTTTCCTTCCTTCCTACGTTCGTTCTTTCCTTCCTACGTTCGTTCGTTCCTTCCTACGTTTGTTCTTTCCTTACTACGTTCGTTCGTTCCTTCGTACGTTCGTTCTTTCCTTCCTCCGTTCGTTCTTTCTTTCCTACGTTCGTTCTTTCCTTCCTACGTTCGTTCTTACCTTCCTACGTTCGTTCTTTCCTTCCTCCGTTCGTTCGTTCCTTCCTACGTTCGTTCTTTCCTTCCAACGATCGTTCTTTCCTTCCTACGTTCGTTCTTTCCTTCCTACGTTCGTTCTTGCCTTCCTACGTTCGTTCTTTCCTTCCTACGTTCCTTCGTTCGTTCCTACGTTCGTTCTTTCCTTCCTACGTTCTTTCTTTCCGTTCTACGTTCGTTCTTTCCTTCCTACGTTCGTTCTTTCCTTCCTACGTTCGTTCGTTCGTTCCTACGTCCGTTCTTTCCTTCCTACGTTCGTTTATTCGTTCCTACGTTCGTTCGTTCGTTCGTTCCCACGTTCGTTCTTTCCTTCCTAGGTTCGTTCGTTCGTTCCTACGTTCGTTCTTTGTTTCCTACGTTCGTTCTATCCTTCCTACGTTCGTTCTTTCCTTCCTAGATTCTTTCTTTCCTTCCTACATTCGTTCCATCGTACCCACGTTCGTTCTTTCCTTCCTACGTTCGTTCTATCCCTCCTACGTTCTTTCTTTCCTTCCTACGTTCGTTCTTTCCTTCCTACGTTCGTTCGTTCGTTCCTACGTTCGTTCTTTCCTTCCTACATTCGTTCGTTCCTACGTTCGTTCGATCGTTCCTACGTTCGTTCTCTCATTCCTAGGTTCTTCGTTCCTACCTACTTGCCTTCCTACGTTCGTTCTTTCCTTCCTACGTTCGTTTGTTGCTTCCTACGCTCGTTCTTTTCGTCCTACGTTTGTTGTTTCCTTCCTACGTTCGTTTGTTCCTTCCTACGTTCGTTCGTTCGTTCCTACGTTCGTTCTTTCCTTCTTACGTTTGTTCTTTCCTTTCTACGTTTGTTCTTTGTTTCCTACGTTCGTTATTTCCTTTCTTCCTACGTTCGTTCTTTCCTTCCTAGGTTCTTTCTTTCCTTCCAACGTTCGTTCGTTCGTTTCCACGTTCGGTCTTTCCTTCCAAGTTCGTTCTTGCCCTCCTACGTTGTTTCTTTCCTTCCTACGTTTGTTCTTTTCTTCCTACGTTCGTTCGATCGTTCCTACGTTCGTTGTTTCCTTCCTACGTTCGTTCGTTCCTACGTTTGTTCCTACTTTAGTTCTTTCCTTCCTTCCTACGTTCGTTCTTTCCTTCCTACGTTCGTTCGTTCCTTCCTACGTTCGTTCTTTCCTTCGTACGTTCGTTCTTTCCTTCCTCCGTTCGTTCTTTCTTTCCTACGTTCGTTCCTTCCTTCCTACATTCGTTTTTTCCTTCCTACGTCCGTTCTTTCCTTCCTACGTTCGTTCATTCGTTCCTATGTTCGTTCTTTCCTTCCTACGTTCGTTCTTTCCTTCCTAGGTTCTTTCTTTCCTTCCAACGTCCGTTCGTTCGTTCGTTCCCACGTTCGTTCTTTCCTTCCTAGTTCGTTCTTGCCCTCCTACGTTGTTTCTTTCCTTCCTACGTTCGTTCTTTCCGTTCTACGTTCGTTCTTTCCTTCCTACGTTCGTTCGTTCGTTCCTACGCTCGTTCTTTCCTTCCTACGTTTGTTCTTTCCTTCCTACGTTTGTTCTTTCTTTCCTACGTTCATTCCTTACTTCATACGTTCGTTCGATCGTTCCTACGTTCGTTGTTTCCTTCCTACGTTCGATCGTTCCAACGTTTGTTCCTACTTTAGTTCCTTCCTTCCTTCCTACGTTCGTTCTTTCCTTCCTACGTTCGTTCGTTCCTTCCTACGTTTGTTCTTTCCTTCCTACGTTCGTTCTTTCCTTCGTACGTTCGTTCTTTCCTTCCTCAGTTCGTTCTTTCTTTACTACGTTCGTTCGTTCCTTCCTACATTCGTTTTTTCCTTCCTACGTTCGTTCTTTCCTTCCTACGTTCGTTCATTCGTTCCTATGTTCGTTCTTTCCTTCCTACGTTCGTTCCTTCCTTCCTACGTTCGTTCTTTTCTTCCTACGTTCGTTCTTTCCTTCCTACGTTCGTTCTTTCCTTCCTACGTTCGTTTTTTCCTTCCTACGTTCGTTCTTTCCTTCCTCCGTTCGGTCGATCCTTCCTACGTTCGTTCTTTCCTTCCAACGATCGTTCTTTCCTTCCTACGTTCGTTCTTTCCTTCCTACGTTCCTTCGTTCGTTCCTACGTTCGTTCTTTCCTTCCTACGTTCTTTCTTTCCGTTCTACGTTCGTTCTTTCCTTCCTACGTTCGTTTTTTCCTTCCTACGTTCGTTCTTTCCTTCCTACGTTCGTTCGTTCGTTCCTACGTCCGTTCTTTCCTTCATACGTTCGTTTGTTCGTTCCTACGTTCGTTCGTTCGTTCCCACGTTCGTTCTTTCCTTCCTAGGTTCGTTCGTTCGTTCCTACGTTCGTTCTTTGTATCCTACGTTCGTTCTTTCCTTCCTACGTTCGTTCTTTCCTTCCTAGATTCTTTCTTTCCTTCCTACGTTCGTTCGTTCGTACCCACGTTCGTTCTTTCCTTCCTACGTTCGTTCTTTCCCTCCTACGTACTTTCTTTCCTTCCTACGTTCGTTCTTTCCTTCGTACGTTCGTTCGTTCGTTCCTACGTTCGTTCTTTCCTTCCTACATTCGTTCTTTCTTCCTACGTTCGTTCGTTCGTTCGTTCCTACATTCTTTCCTTCCTTCATGCATTCGTTCGTTCCTACGTTCGTTCGATCGTTCCTACGTTCGTTCTCTCATTCCTAGGTTCGTTCGTTCCTACCTACTTGCCTTCCTACGTTCGTTTGTTGCTTCCTACGCTCGTTCTTTTCGTCCTACGTTCGTTGTTTCCTTCCTACGTTCGTTTGTTCCTTCCTACGTTCGTTCGTTCGTTCCTACGTTCGTTCTTTGTTTCCTACGTTCGTTATTTCCTTCCTACGTTCGTTCTTTCCTTCCTAGGTTCTTTCTTTCCTTCCAACGTTCGTTCGTTCATTCCCACGTTCGTTCTTTCCTTCCTAGTTCGTTCTTGCCCTCCTACGTTGTTTCTTTCCTTCCTACGTTCGTTCTTTCCCTCCTACGTTCGTTCTTTCCTTCCTACGTTCGTTCGTTCGTTCCTACGTTCGTTCTTTCCTTCCTACGTTTGTTCTTTCCTTCCTACGTTTGTTCTTTCTATCCTACGTTCATTCCTTACTTCATACGTTCGTTCTTTCCTTCCTACGTTCGTTCTTTTATTCCTACGTTCGTTCGATCGTTCCTATGTTCGTTGTTTCCTTCCTACGTTCGTCCATTCCTACGTTTGTTCCTACTTTAGTTCTTTCCTTCCTTCCTACGTTCGTTCGTTCCTTCGTACGTTCGTTCTTTCCTTCCTCCGTTCGTTCTTTCTTTCCTACGTTCGTTCTTTCCTTCCTACGTTCGTTCTTACCTTCCTACGTTCGTTCTTTCCTTCGTCCGTTCGTTCGTTCCTTCCTACGTTCGTTCTTTCCTTCCAACGATCGTTCTTTCCTTCCTACGTTCGTTCTTTCCTTCCTGCGTTCGTTCTTGCCTTCCTACGTTCGTTCTTTCCTTCCTACGTTCGTTCCTACGTTCGTTCTTTCCTTCCTACGTTCTTTCTTTCCGTTCTACGTTCGTTCTTTCCTTCCTACGTTCGTTCTTTCATTCCTACGTTCGTTCTTTCGTTCCTACGTCCGTTCTTTCCTTCCTACGTTCGTTTGTTCGTTCCTACGTTCGTTCGTTCGTTCCCACGTTCGTTCTTTCCTTCCTAGGTTCGTTCGTTCGTTCCAACGTTCGTTCTTTGTTTCCTACGTTCGTTCTTTCCTTCCTACGTTCGTTCTTTCCTTCCTAGATTCTTTCTTTCCTTCCTACGTTCGTTCCATCGTACCCACGTTCGTTCTTTCCTTCCTACGTTCGTTCTTTCCCTCCTACGTTCTTTCTTTCCTTCCTACTTTCGTTCTTTCCTTCGTACGTTCGTTCGTACGTTCCTACGTTCGTTCTTTCCTTCCTACATTCGTTCTTTCTTCCTACGTTCGTTCGTTCGTTCGTTCCTACGTTCGTTCTTTCCTTCCTACGTTCGTTCTTTCCTTCCTACGTTCGTTCTTTCCTTCCAACGATCGTTCTTTCCTTCCTACGTTCATTCTTTCCTTCCTACGTTCGTTCTTTCCTTCCTACGTTCCTTCGTTCGTTTCTACGTTCGTTCTTTCCTTCCTACGTTCTTTCTTTCCGTTCTACGTTCGTTCTTTCCTTCCTACGTTCGTTCTTTCCTTCCTACGTTCGTTCTTTCCTTCCTACGTTCGTTCGTTCGTTCCTACGTCCGTTCTTTCCTTCCTACGTTCGTTCGTTCGTTCCTACGTTCGTTCTCTCAGTCCAACGTTCGTTCCTACGTTCGTTCTTTCCTTCCTACGTTCGTTCTTTCCTTCCTACGTTCGTTTGTTGCTTCCTACGCTCGTTCTTTCCTTCCTACGTTCGTTCTTTGCTTCCTACGTTCGTTCTTTGTTTCCTACGTTCGTTATTTCCTTCCTACGTTCGTTCTTTGCTTCCTAGGTTCTTTCTTTCCTTCATACGTTCGTTCTTTCCTTCCTACGTTCGTTCGTTCGTTCGTACGTTCGTTCAATCGTTCATACGTTCGTTCTCTCAGTCCTACGTTCGTTCGTTCGTTCCTGCGTTCGTTCTTTCCTTCCTACGTCCTTTCTTTCCGTTCTACGTTCGTTCCTTCCATCCTACGTTCGTTCTTTCCTTCCTACGTTCGTTCTTTCCCTCCTACGTTCGTTCGTTCGTTCCTACGACCGTTCTTTCCTTCCTACGTTCGTTCGTTCGTTCCTACGTTCGTTCGATCGTTCCTACGTTCGTTCTCTCAGTCCTACGTTCGTTCGTTCGTTCCTACGTTCGTTCTTTCCTTCCTACGTTCGTTTGTTGCTTCCTACGCTCGTTCTTTCCTTCCTACGTTCGTTCTTTCCTTCCTACGTTCGTTCGTTCGTTCGTTCCTACGTCCGTTCTTTCCTTCCTACGTTCGTTCGTTCGTTCCTACGTTCGTTCGTTCGTTCCTACGTTCGTTCGATCGGTCCTACGTTCGTTCTCTCAATCCTACGTTCGTTTTTTCTTTCCTACGTTCGTTCTTTCCTTCCTACGTTCGTTTGTTGCTTCCTTCGCTCGTTCTTTCCTTCCTACGTTCGTTTTTTCCTTCCTACGTTCGTTCTTTGTTTCCTACGTTCGTTCGTTCGTTCCTACGTTCGTTCTTTGTTTCCTACGTTCGTTCGTTCGTTCCTACGTTCGTTCTGTTTCCTACGTTCGTTTGTTCGTTCCTACGTTCCTTCGTTTGTTCCCACGTTCGTTCTTTCCTTCCTAGGTTCGTTCGTTCGTTCCTACGTTCGTTCTTTGTTTCCTACGTTCGTTCTTTCCTTCCTACGTTCGTTCTTTCCTTCCTAGAGTCTTTCTTTCCTTCCTACGTTCGTTCGTTCGTTCCCACGTTCTTTCTTTCCTTCCTACGTTCGTTCTTTCCTTCGTACGTTCGTTCGTTCGTTCCTACGTTCGTTCTTTCCTTCCTACATTCGTTCTTTCTTTCCTACGATCGTTCGTTCGTTCGTTCCTACGTTCGTTCTTTCCTTCATACATTCGTTCGTTCCTACGTTCGTTCGATCGTTCCTACGTTCGTTCTCTCATTCCTAGGTTCGTTCGTTCCTACCTACTTTCCTTCCTACGTTCGTTCTTTCCTTCCTACGTTCGTTCGTTCGTTCCTACGTTCGTTCGATCGTTCCTACGTTCGTTCTCTCAGTCCTACGTTCGTTTGTTCGTTCCTACGTTCGTTCTTTCCTTCCTATGTTCGTTCTTTCCTTCCTACGTTCGTTTGTTGCTTCCTACGCTCGTTCTTTCCTTCCTACGTTCGTTTGTTCCTTCCTACGTTCGTTCTCTCAGTCCTACGTTCGTTCTTTCCTTCCTACGTTCGTTCTTTCCTTCCTACGTTCGTTTGTTGCTTCCTACGCTCGTCTTTCCTTCCTACGTTCGTTTGTTCCTTCCTACGTTCGTTCCTACGTTCGTTCTTTGTTTCCTACGTTCGTTCTTTGTTTCCTACGTTCGTTCGTTCGTTCCTACGTTCGTTCTTTGTTTCCTACGTTCGTTCGTTCGTTCCTACGTTCGTTCTTTGTTTCCTACGTTCGTTCTTTCCTTCCTACGTTCGTTTGTTCCTTCCTACGTTCGTTCTTTCCTTCCAACGATCGTTCATTCCTTCCTACGTTCGTTCTTTCTTTCCTATGTTCCTTCGTTCGTTCCTACGTTCGTGCTTTCCTTCCTACGTTCTTTCTTTCCGTTCTCCGTTCGTTCTTTCCTTCCTACGTTCGTTCTTTCCTTCCTACGTTCGTTCGTTCGTTCCTACGTCCGTTCTTTCCTTCCTACGTTCGTTCGTTCCTTCCTACGTTCGTTCTATCGTTCCTACGTTCGTTCTCTCAGTCCTACGTTCGTTTGTTCGTTCCTACGTTCGTTCTTTCCTTCCTACGTTCGTTCTTTCCTTCCTACGTTCGTTTGTTGCTTCCTACGCTCGTTCTTTCTTTCCTACGTTCGTTTGTTCCTTCCTACGTTCGTTCGTTCGTTCCTACGTTCGTTCTTTCCTTCCTACGTTCGTTTTTTCCTTCCTACGTTCGTTCTTTCCTTCCTACGTTCGTTCGTTCGTTCCTACGTCCGTTCTTTCCTTCCTACGTTCGTTTGTTCGTTCCTACGTTCGTTCGTTCGTTCCCACGTTCGTTCTTTCCTTCCTAGGTTCGTTCGTTCGTTCCTACGTTCGTTCTTTGTATCCTACGTTCGTTCTTTCCTTCCTACGTTCGTTCTTTCCTTCCTAGATTCTTTCTTTCCTTCCTACGTTCGTTCGTTCGTACCCACGTTCGTTCTTTCCTTCCTACGTTCGTTCTTTCCCTCCTACGTACTTTCTTTCCTTCCTACGTTCGTTCTTTCCTTCGTACGTTCGTTCGTTCGTTCCTACGTTCGTTCTTTCCTTCCTACATTCGTTCTTTCTTCCTACGTTCGTTCGTTCCTACATTCTTTCCTTCCTTCATGCATTCGTTCGTTCCTACGTTCGTTCGATCGTTCCTACGTTCGTTCTCTCATTCCTAGGTTCGTTCGTTCCTACCTACTTGCCTTCCTACGTTCGTTTGTTGCTTCCTACGCTCGTTCTTTTCGTCCTACGTTCGTTGTTTCCTTCCTACGTTCGTTTGTTCCTTCCTACGTTCGTTCGTTCGTTCCTACGTTCGTTCTTTGTTTCCTACGTTCGTTATTTCCTTCCTACGTTCGTTCGTTCGTTCCTACGTTCGTTCTCTCAGTCCAACGTTCGTTCCTACGTTCGTTCTTTCCTTCCTACGTTCGTTCTTTCCTTCCTACGTTCGTTTGTTGCTTCCTACGCTCGTTCTTTCCTTCCTACGTTCGTTCTTTGCTTCCTACGTTCGTTCTTTGTTTCCTACGTTCGTTATTTCCTTCCTACGTTCGTTCTTTGCTTCCTAGGTTCTTTCTTTCCTTCCTACGTTCGTTCTTTCCTTCCTACGTTCGTTCGTTTGTTCGTACGTTCGTTCAATCGTTCCTACGTTCGTTCTCTCAGTCCTACGTTCGTTCGTTCGTTCCTGCGTTCGTTCTTTCCTTCCTACGTCCTTTCTTTCCGTTCTACGTTCGTTCCTTCCATCCTACGTTCGTTCTTTCCTTCCTACGTTCGTTCTTTCCCTCCTACGTTCGTTCGTTCGTTCCTACGACCGTTCTTTCCTTCCTACGTTCGTTCGTTCGTTCCTACGTTCGTTCGATCGTTCCTACGTTCGTTCTCTCAGTCCTACGTTCGTTCGTTCGTTCCTACGTTCGTTCTTTCCTTCCTACGTTCGTTTGTTGCTTCCTACGCTCGTTCTTTCCTTCCTACGTTCGTTCTTTCCTTCCTACGTTCGTTCGTTCGTTCCTACGTCCGTTCTTTCCTTCCTACGTTCGTTCGTTCGTTCCTACGTTCGTTCGATCGGTCCTACGTTCGTTCTCTCAATCCTACGTTCGTTTTTTCTTTCCTACGTTCGTTCTTTCCTTCCTACGTTCGTTTGTTGCTTCCTTCGCTCGTTCTTTCCTTCCTACGTTCGTTTTTTCCTTCCTACGTTCGTTCTTTGTTTCCTACGTTCGTTCGTTCGTTCCTACGTTCGTTCTTTGTTTCCTACGTTCGTTCGTTCGTTCCTACGTTCGTTCTGTTTCCTACGTTCGTTTGTTCGTTCCTACGTTCCTTCGTTTGTTCCCACGTTCGTTCTTTCCTTCCTAGGTTCGTTCCTACGTTCGTTCTTTGTTTCCTACGTTCGTTCTTTCCTTCCTACGTTCGTTCTTTCCTTCCTAGATTCTTTCTTTCCTTCCTACGTTCGTTCGTTCGTTACCACGTTCTTTCTTTCCTTCCTACGTTCGTTCTTTCCTTCGTACGTTCGTTCGTTCGTTCCTACGTTCGTTCTTTCCTTCCTACATTCGTTCTTTCTTTCCTACGATCGTTCGTTCGTTCGTTCCTACGTTCGTTCTTTCCTTCATACATTCGTTCGTTCCTACGTTCGTTCGATCGTTCCTACGTTCGTTCTCTCATTCCTAGGTTCGTTCGTTCCTACCTACTTTCCTTCCTACGTTCGTTCTTTCCTTCCTACGTTCGTTCGTTCGTTCCTACGTTCGTTCGATCGTTCCTACGTTCGTTCTCTCAGTCCTACGTTCGTTTGTTCGTTCCTACGTTCGTTCTTTCCTTCCTATGTTCGTTCTTTCCTTCCTACGTTCGTTTGTTGCTTCCTACGCTCGTTCTTTCCTTCCTACGTTCGTTTGTTCCTTCCTACGTTCGTTCGATCGTTCCTACGTTCGTTCTCTCAGTCCTACGCTCGTTCTTTCCTTCCTACGTTCGTTCTTTCCTTCCTACGTTCGTTTGTTGCTTCCTACGCTCGTCTTTCCTTCCTACGTTCGTTTGTTCCTTCCTACGTTCGTTCCTACGTTCGTTCTTTGTTTCCTACGTTCGTTCTTTGTTTCCTACGTTCGTTCGTTCGTTCCTACGTTCGTTCTTTGTTTCCTACGTTCGTTCGTTCGTTCCTACGTTCGTTCTTTGTTTCCTACGTTCGTTCTTTCCTTCCTACGTTCGTTTGTTCCTTCCTACGTTCGTTCTTTCCTTCCAACGATCGTTCTTTCCTTCCTACGTTCGTTCTTTCCTTCCTACGTTCGTTCTTTCTTTCCTATGTTCCTTCGTTCGTTCCTACGTTCGTGCTTTCCTTCCTACGTTCTTTCTTTCCGTTCTCCGTTCGTTCTTTCCTTCCTACGTTCGTTCTTTCCTTCCTACGTTCGTTCGTTCGTTCCTACGTCCGTTCTTTCCTTCCTACGTTCGTTCGTTCCTTCCTACGTTCGTTCTATCGTTCCTACGTTCGTTCTCTCAGTCCTACGTTCGTTCGTTCGTTCCTACGTTCGTTCTTTCCTTCCTACGTTCGTTCTTTCCTTCCTACGTTCGTTTGTTGCTTCCTACGCTCGCTCTTTCTTTCCTACGTTCGTTTGTTCATTCCTACGTTCGTTCGTTCGTTCCTACGTTCGTTCTTTCCTTCCTACGTTCGTTTTTTCCTTCCTACGTTCGTTCTTTCCTTCCTACGTTCGTTCGTTCGTTCCTACGTCCGTTCTTTCCTTCCTACGTTCGTTTGTTCGTTCCTACGTTCGTTCGTTCGTTCCCACGTTCGTTCTTTCCTTCCTAGGTTCGTTCGTTCGTTCCTACGTTCGTTCTTTGTATCCTACGTTCGTTCTTTCCTTCCTACGTTCGTTCTTTCCTTCCTAGATTCTTTCTTTCCTTCCTACGTTCGTTCGTTCGTACCCACGTTCGTTCTTTCCTTCCTACGTTCGTTCTTTCCCTCCTACGTACTTTCTTTCCTTCCTACGTTCGTTCTTTCCTTCGTACGTTCGTTCGTTCGTTCCTACGTTCGTTCTTTCCTTCCTACATTCGTTCTTTCTTCCTACGTTCGTTCGTTCGTTCGTTCCTACATTCTTTCCTTCCTTCATGCATTCGTTCGTTCCTACGTTCGTTCGATCGTTCCTACGTTCGTTCTCTCATTCCTAGGTTCGTTCGTTCCTACCTACTTGCCTTCCTACGTTTGTTTGTTGCTTCCTACGCTCGTTCTTTTCGTCCTACGTTCGTTGTTTCCTTCCTACGTTCGTTTGTTCCTTCCTACGTTCGTTCGTTCGTTCCTACGTTCGTTCTTTGTTTCCTACGTTCGTTATTTCATTCCTACGTTCGTTCTTTCCTTCCTAGGTTCTTTCTTTCCTTCCAACGTTCGTTCGTTCATTCCCACGTTCGTTCTTTCCTTCCTAGTTCGTTCTTGCCCTCCTACGTTGTTTCTTTCCTTCCTACGTTCGTTCTTTCCCTCCTACGTTCGTTCTTTCCTTCCTACGTTCGTTCGTTCGTTCCTACGTTCGTTCTTTCCTTCCTACGTTTGTTCTTTCCTTCCTACGTTTGTTCTTTCTTTCCTACGTTCATTCCTTACTTCATACGTTCGTTCTTTCCTTCCTACGTTCGTTCTTTTATTCCTACGTTCGTTCGATCGTTCCTATGTTCGTTGTTTCCTTCCTACGTTCGTTCTTTCCTTCCTACGTTTGTTCTTTCCTTCCTACGTTTGTTCTTTCTTTCCTACGTTCATTCCTTACTTCATACGTTCGTTCTTTCCTTCCTACGTTCGTTCTTTTATTACTACGTTCTTTCGATCGTTCCCACGTTCTTTCTTTCCTTCCTACGTTCGTTCTTTCCTTCGTACATTCGTTCGTTCGTTCGTTCCTACGTTCGTTCTTTGTTTCCTACGTTCGATCTTTCCTTCCTACGTTCGTTCTTTCTTTCCTAGATTCTTTCTTTCCTTCCTAGATTCTTTCTTTCCTTCCTACGTTCGTTCGTTCGTTCCCACGTTCTTTCTTTCCTTCCTACGTTCGTTCTTTCCTTCCTACGCTCGTTCTTTCCTTCCTACGTTCGTTCTTTGCTTCCTACGTTCGTTCTTTGTTTCCTACGTTCGTTATTTCCTTCCTACGTTCGTTCTTTGCTTCCTAGGTTCTTTCTTTCCTTCCTACGTTCCTTCGTTCGTTCCCACGTTCGTTCTTTCCTTCCTAGGTTCGTTCGTTCGTTCCTACGTTCGTTCTTTGTTTCCTACGTTCGTTCTTTCCTTCCTACGTTCGTTCTTTCCTTCCTAGATTCTTTCTTTCCTTCCTACGTTCGTTCGTTCGTTCCCACGTTCTTTCTTTCCTTCCTACGTTCGTTCTTTCCTTCGTACGTTCGTTCGTTCGTTCCTACGTTCGTTCTTTCCTTCCTACATTCGTTCTTTCCTTCCTACGATCGTTCGTTCGTTCGTTCCTACATTCGTTCTTTCCTTCCTACGTTCGTTCTTTCCTTCCTACGTTCGTTCGTTCGTTCCTACGTCCGTTCTTTCCTTCCTACGTTCGTTCGTTCGTTCCTACGTTCGTTCTCTCAGTCCAACGTTCCTTCCTACGTTCGTTCTTTCCTTCCTACGTTCGTTCTTTCCTTCCTACGTTCGTTTGTTGCTTCCTACGCTCGTTCTTTCCTTCCTACGTTCGTTCTTTGCTTCCTACGTTCGTTCTTTGTTTCCTACGTTCGTTATTTCCTTCCTACGTTCGTTCTTTGCTTCCTAGGTTCTTTCTTTCCTTCCTACGTTCGTTCTTTCCTTCCTACGTTCGTTTGTTCGTTCCTACGTCCGTTCTTTCCTTCCTACGTTCGTTCGTTCGTTCGTACGTTCGTTCAATCGTTCCTACGTTCGTTCTCTCAGTCCTACGTTCGTTCGTTCGTTCCTGCGTTCGTTCTTTCCTTCCTACGTCCTTTCTTTCCGTTCTACGTTCGTTCCTTCCATCCTACGTTCGTTCTTTCCTTCCTACTTTCGTTCTTTCCCTCCTACGTTCGTTCGTTCGTTCGTTCCTACGTCCGTTCTTTCCTTCCTACGTTCGTTCGTTCGTTCCTACGTTCGTTCGATCGTTCCTACGTTCGTTCTCTCAGTCCTACGTTCGTTCGTTCGTTCCTACGTTCGTTCTTTCCTTCCTACGTTCGTTTGTTGCTTCCTACGCTCGTTTCTTCCTTCCTACGTTCGTTCTTTCCTTCCTACGTTCGTTCGTTCGTTCCTACGTCCGTTCTTTCCTTCCTACGTTCGTTCGTTCGTTCCTACGTTCGTTCGATCGGTCCTACGTTCGTTCTCTCAATCCTACGTTCGTTTTTTCTTTCCTACGTTCGTTCTTTCCTTCCTACGTTCGTTTGTTGCTTCCTTCGCTCGTTCTTTCCTTCCTACGTTCGTTTTTTCCTTCCTACGTTCGTTCTTTGTTTCCTACGTTCGTTCGTTCGTTCCTACGTTCGTTCTTTGTTTCCTACGTTCGTTCGTTCTTTCCTTCCTACGTCCTTTCTTTCCGTTCTACGTTCGTTCCTTCCATCCTACGTTCGTTCTTTCCTTCCTACGTTCGTTCTTTCCCTCCTACGTTCGTTCGTTCGTTCCTACGACCGTTCTTTCCTTCCTACGTTCGTTCGTTCGTTCCTACGTTCGTTCGATCGTTCCTACGTTCGTTCTCTCAGTCCTACGTTCGTTCGTTCGTTCCTACGTTCGTTCTTTCCTTCCTACGTTCGTTTGTTGCTTCCTACGCTCGTTCTTTCCTTCCTACGTTCGTTCTTTCCTTCCTACGTTCGTTCGTTCGTTCCTACGTCCGTTCTTTCCTTCCTACGTTCGTTCGTTCGTTCCTACGTTCGTTCGATCGGTCCTACGTTCGTTCTCTCAATCCTACGTTCGTTTTTTCTTTCCTACGTTCGTTCTTTCCTTCCTACGTTCGTTTGTTGCTTCCTTCGCTCGTTCTTTCCTTCCTACGTTCGTTTTTTCCTTCCTACGTTCGTTCTTTGTTTCCTACGTTCGTTCGTTCGTTCCTACGTTCGTTCTTTGTTTCCTACGTTCGTTCGTTCGTTCCTACGTTCGTTCTGTTTCCTACGTTCGTTTGTTCGTTCCTACGTTCCTTCGTTTGTTCCCACGTTCGTTCTTTCCTTCCTAGGTTCGTTCCTACGTTCGTTCTTTGTTTCCTACGTTCGTTCTTTCCTTCCTACGTTCGTTCTTTCCTTCCTAGATTCTTTCTTTCCTTCCTACGTTCGTTCGTTCGTTACCACGTTCTTTCTTTCCTTCCTACGTTCGTTCTTTCCTTCGTACGTTCGTTCGTTCGTTCCTACGTTCGTTCTTTCCTTCCTACATTCGTTCTTTCTTTCCTACGATCGTTCGTTCGTTCGTTCCTACGTTCGTTCTTTCCTTCATACATTCGTTCGTTCCTACGTTCGTTCGATCGTTCCTACGTTCGTTCTCTCATTCCTAGGTTCGTTCGTTCCTACCTACTTTCCTTCCTACGTTCGTTCTTTCCTTCCTACGTTCGTTCGTTCGTTCCTACGTTCGTTCGATCGTTCCTACGTTCGTTCTCTCAGTCCTACGTTCGTTTGTTCGTTCCTACGTTCGTTCTTTCCTTCCTATGTTCGTTCTTTCCTTCCTACGTTCGTTTGTTGCTTCCTACGCTCGTTCTTTCCTTCCTACGTTCGTTTGTTCCTTCCTACGTTCGTTCGATCGTTCCTACGTTCGTTCTCTCAGTCCTACGCTCGTTCTTTCCTTCCTACGTTCGTTCTTTCCTTCCTACGTTCGTTTGTTGCTTCCTACGCTCGTCTTTCCTTCCTACGTTCGTTTGTTCCTTCCTACGTTCGTTCCTACGTTCGTTCTTTGTTTCCTACGTTCGTTCTTTGTTTCCTACGTTCGTTCGTTCGTTCCTACGTTCGTTCTTTGTTTCCTACGTTCGTTCGTTCGTTCCTACGTTCGTTCTTTGTTTCCTACGTTCGTTCTTTCCTTCCTACGTTCGTTTGTTCCTTCCTACGTTCGTTCTTTCCTTCCAACGATCGTTCTTTCCTTCCTACGTTCGTTCTTTCCTTCCTACGTTCGTTCTTTCTTTCCTATGTTCCTTCGTTCGTTCCTACGTTCGTGCTTTCCTTCCTACGTTCTTTCTTTCCGTTCTCCGTTCGTTCTTTCCTTCCTACGTTCGTTCTTTCCTTCCTACGTTCGTTCGTTCGTTCCTACGTCCGTTCTTTCCTTCCTACGTTCGTTCGTTCCTTCCTACGTTCGTTCTATCGTTCCTACGTTCGTTCTCTCAGTCCTACGTTCGTTCGTTCGTTCCTACGTTCGTTCTTTCCTTCCTACGTTCGTTCTTTCCTTCCTACGTTCGTTTGTTGCTTCCTACGCTCGCTCTTTCTTTCCTACGTTCGTTTGTTCATTCCTACGTTCGTTCGTTCGTTCCTACGTTCGTTCTTTCCTTCCTACGTTCGTTTTTTCCTTCCTACGTTCGTTCTTTCCTTCCTACGTTCGTTCGTTCGTTCCTACGTCCGTTCTTTCCTTCCTACGTTCGTTTGTTCGTTCCTACGTTCGTTCGTTCGTTCCCACGTTCGTTCTTTCCTTCCTAGGTTCGTTCGTTCGTTCCTACGTTCGTTCTTTGTATCCTACGTTCGTTCTTTCCTTCCTACGTTCGTTCTTTCCTTCCTAGATTCTTTCTTTCCTTCCTACGTTCGTTCGTTCGTACCCACGTTCGTTCTTTCCTTCCTACGTTCGTTCTTTCCCTCCTACGTACTTTCTTTCCTTCCTACGTTCGTTCTTTCCTTCGTACGTTCGTTCGTTCGTTCCTACGTTCGTTCTTTCCTTCCTACATTCGTTCTTTCTTCCTACGTTCGTTCGTTCGTTCGTTCCTACATTCTTTCCTTCCTTCATGCATTCGTTCGTTCCTACGTTCGTTCGATCGTTCCTACGTTCGTTCTCTCATTCCTAGGTTCGTTCGTTCCTACCTACTTGCCTTCCTACGTTCGTTTGTTGCTTCCTACGCTCGTTCTTTTCGTCCTACGTTCGTTGTTTCCTTCCTACGTTCGTTTGTTCCTTCCTACGTTCGTTCGTTCGTTCCTACGTTCGTTCTTTGTTTCCTACGTTCGTTATTTCATTCCTACGTTCGTTCTTTCCTTCCTAGGTTCTTTCTTTCCTTCCAACGTTCGTTCGTTCATTCCCACGTTCGTTCTTTCCTTCCTAGTTCGTTCTTGCCCTCCTACGTTGTTTCTTTCCTTCCTACGTTCGTTCTTTCCCTCCTACGTTCGTTCTTTCCTTCCTACGTTCGTTCGTTCGTTCCTACGTTCGTTCTTTCCTTCCTACGTTTGTTCTTTCCTTCCTACGTTTGTTCTTTCTTTCCTACGTTCATTCCTTACTTCATACGTTCGTTCTTTCCTTCCTACGTTCGTTCTTTTATTCCTACGTTCGTTCGATCGTTCCTATGTTCGTTGTTTCCTTCCTACGTTCGTTCTTTCCTTCCTACGTTTGTTCTTTCCTTCCTACGTTTGTTCTTTCTTTCCTACGTTCATTCCTTACTTCATACGTTCGTTCTTTCCTTCCTACGTTCGTTCTTTTATTACTACGTTCTTTCGATCGTTCCCACGTTCTTTCTTTCCTTCCTACGTTCGTTCTTTCCTTCGTACATTCGTTCGTTCGTTCCTACGTTCGTTCTTTGTTTCCTACGTTCGATCTTTCCTTCCTACGTTCGTTCTTTCTTTCCTAGATTCTTTCTTTCCTTCCTAGATTCTTTCTTTCCTTCCTACGTTCGTTCGTTCGTTCCCACGTTCTTTCTTTCCTTCCTACGTTCGTTCTTTCCTTCCTACGCTCGTTCTTTCCTTCCTACGTTCGTTCTTTGCTTCCTACGTTCGTTCTTTGTTTCCTACGTTCGTTATTTCCTTCCTACGTTCGTTCTTTGCTTCCTAGGTTCTTTCTTTCCTTCCTACGTTCCTTCGTTCGTTCCCACGTTCGTTCTTTCCTTCCTAGGTTCGTTCGTTCGTTCCTACGTTCGTTCTTTGTTTCCTACGTTCGTTCTTTCCTTCCTACGTTCGTTCTTTCCTTCCTAGATTCTTTCTTTCCTTCCTACGTTCGTTCGTTCGTTCCCACGTTCTTTCTTTCCTTCCTACGTTCGTTCTTTCCTTCGTACGTTCGTTCGTTCGTTCCTACGTTCGTTCTTTCCTTCCTACATTCGTTCTTTCCTTCCTACGATCGTTCGTTCGTTCGTTCCTACATTCGTTCTTTCCTTCCTACGTTCGTTCTTTCCTTCCTACGTTCGTTCGTTCGTTCCTACGTCCGTTCCTACGTCCGTTCTTTCCTTCCTACGTTCGTTCGTTCGTTCCTACGTTCGTTCTCTCAGTCCAACGTTCCTTCCTACGTTCGTTCTTTCCTTCCTACGTTCGTTCTTTCCTTCCTACGTTCGTTTGTTGCTTCCTACGCTCGTTCTTTCCTTCCTACGTTCGTTCTTTGCTTCCTACGTTCGTTCTTTGTTTCCTACGTTCGTTATTTCCTTCCTACGTTCGTTCTTTGCTTCCTAGGTTCTTTCTTTCCTTCCTACGTTCGTTCTTTCCTTCCTACGTTCGTTTGTTCGTTCCTACGTCCGTTCTTTCCTTCCTACGTTCGTTCGTTCGTTCGTACGTTCGTTCAATCGTTCCTACGTTCGTTCTCTCAGTCCTACGTTCGTTCGTTCGTTCCTGCGTTCGTTCTTTCCTTCCTACGTCCTTTCTTTCCGTTCTACGTTCGTTCCTTCCATCCTACGTTCGTTCTTTCCTTCCTACTTTCGTTCTTTCCCTCCTACGTTCGTTCGTTCGTTCGTTCCTACGTCCGTTCTTTCCTTCCTACGTTCGTTCGTTCGTTCCTACGTTCGTTCGATCGTTCCTACGTTCGTTCTCTCAGTCCTACGTTCGTTCGTTCGTTCCTACGTTCGTTCTTTCCTTCCTACGTTCGTTTGTTGCTTCCTACGCTCGTTTCTTCCTTCCTACGTTCGTTCTTTCCTTCCTACGTTCGTTCGTTCGTTCCTACGTCCGTTCTTTCCTTCCTACGTTCGTTCGTTCGTTCCTACGTTCGTTCGATCGGTCCTACGTTCGTTCTCTCAATCCTACGTTCGTTTTTTCTTTCCTACGTTCGTTCTTTCCTTCCTACGTTCGTTTGTTGCTTCCTTCGCTCGTTCTTTCCTTCCTACGTTCGTTTTTTCCTTCCTACGTTCGTTCTTTGTTTCCTACGTTCGTTCGTTCGTTCCTACGTTCGTTCTTTGTTTCCTACGTTCGTTCGTTCTTTCCTTCCTACGTCCTTTCTTTCCGTTCTACGTTCGTTCCTTCCATCCTACGTTCGTTCTTTCCTTCCTACGTTCGTTCTTTCCCTCCTACGTTCGTTCGTTCGTTCCTACGACCGTTCTTTCCTTCCTACGTTCGTTCGTTCGTTCCTACGTTCGTTCGATCGTTCCTACGTTCGTTCTCTCAGTCCTACGTTCGTTCGTTCGTTCCTACGTTCGTTCTTTCCTTCCTACGTTCGTTTGTTGCTTCCTACGCTCGTTCTTTCCTTCCTACGTTCGTTCTTTCCTTCCTACGTTCGTTCGTTCGTTCCTACGTCCGTTCTTTCCTTCCTACGTTCGTTCGTTCGTTCCTACGTTCGTTCGATCGGTCCTACGTTCGTTCTCTCAATCCTACGTTCGTTTTTTCTTTCCTACGTTCGTTCTTTCCTTCCTACGTTCGTTTGTTGCTTCCTTCGCTCGTTCTTTCCTTCCTACGTTCGTTTTTTCCTTCCTACGTTCGTTCTTTGTTTCCTACGTTCGTTCGTTCGTTCCTACGTTCGTTCTTTGTTTCCTACGTTCGTTCGTTCGTTCCTACGTTCGTTCTGTTTCCTACGTTCGTTTGTTCGTTCCTACGTTCCTTCGTTTGTTCCCACGTTCGTTCTTTCCTTCCTAGGTTCGTTCGTTCGTTCCTACGTTCGTTCTTTGTTTCCTACGTTCGTTCTTTCCTTCCTACGTTCGTTCTTTCCTTCCTAGATTCTTTCTTTCCTTCCTACGTTCGTTCGTTCGTTACCACGTTCTTTCTTTCCTTCCTACGTTCGTTCTTTCCTTCGTACGTTCGTTCGTTCGTTCCTACGTTCGTTCTTTCCTTCCTACATTCGTTCTTTCTTTCCTACGATCGTTCGTTCGTTCGTTCCTACGTTCGTTCTTTCCTTCATACATTCGTTCGTTCCTACGTTCGTTCGATCGTTCCTACGTTCGTTCTCTCATTCCTAGGTTCGTTCGTTCCTACCTACTTTCCTTCCTACGTTCGTTCTTTCCTTCCTACGTTCGTTCGTTCGTTCCTACGTTCGTTCGATCGTTCCTACGTTCGTTCTCTCAGTCCTACGTTCGTTTGTTCGTTCCTACGTTCGTTCTTTCCTTCCTATGTTCGTTCTTTCCTTCCTACGTTCGTTTGTTGCTTCCTACGCTCGTTCTTTCCTTCCTACGTTCGTTTGTTCCTTCCTACGTTCGTTCGATCGTTCCTACGTTCGTTCTCTCAGTCCTACGTTCGTTCTTTCCTTCCTACGTTCGTTCTTTCCTTCCTACGTTCGTTTGTTGCTTCCTACGCTCGTCTTTCCTTCCTACGTTCGTTTGTTCCTTCCTACGTTCGTTCCTACGTTCGTTCTTTGTTTCCTACGTTTGTTCTTTGTTTCCTACGTTCGTTCGTTCGTTCCTACGTTCGTTCTTTGTTTCCTACGTTCGTTCGTTCGTTCCTACGTTCGTTCTTTGTTTCCTACGTTCGTTCTTTCCTTCCTACGTTCGTTTGTTCCTTCCTACGTTCGTTCTTTCCTTCCAACGATCGTTCTTTCCTTCCTACGTTCGTTCTTTCCTTCCTACGTTCGTTCTTTCTTTCCTATGTTCCTTCGTTCGTTCCTACGTTCGTGCTTTCCTTCCTACGTTCTTTCTTTCCGTTCTCCGTTCGTTCTTTCCTTCCTACGTTCGTTCTTTCCTTCCTACGTTCGTTCGTTCGTTCCTACGTCCGTTCTTTCCTTCCTACGTTCGTTCGTTCCTTCCTACGTTCGTTCTATCGTTCCTACGTTCGTTCTCTCAGTCCTACGTTCGTTCGTTCGTTCCTACGTTCGTTCTTTCCTTCCTACGTTCGTTCTTTCCTTCCTACGTTCGTTTGTTGCTTCCTACGCTCGCTCTTTCTTTCCTACGTTCGTTTGTTCCTTCCTACGTTCGTTCGTTCGTTCCTACGTTCGTTCTTTCCTTCCTACGTTCGTTTTTTCCTTCCTACGTTCGTTCTTTCCTTCCTACGTTCGTTCGTTCGTTCCTACGTCCGTTCTTTCCTTCCTACGTTCGTTTGTTCGTTCCTACGTTCGTTCGTTCGTTCCCACGTTCGTTCTTTCCTTCCTAGGTTCGTTCGTTCGTTCCTACGTTCGTTCTTTGTATCCTACGTTCGTTCTTTCCTTCCTACGTTCGTTCTTTCCTTCCTAGATTCTTTCTTTCCTTCCTACGTTCGTTCGTTCGTACCCACGTTCGTTCTTTCCTTCCTACGTTCGTTCTTTCCCTCCTACGTACTTTCTTTCCTTCCTACGTTCGTTCTTTCCTTCGTACGTTCGTTCGTTCCTACGTTCGTTCTTTCCTTCCTACATTCGTTCTTTCTTCCTACGTTCGTTCGTTCGTTCGTTCCTACATTCTTTCCTTCCTTCATGCATTCGTTCGTTCCTACGTTCGTTCGATCGTTCCTACGTTCGTTCTCTCATTCCTAGGTTCGTTCGTTCCTACCTACTTGCCTTCCTACGTTCGTTTGTTGCTTCCTACGCTCGTTCTTTTCGTCCTACGTTCGTTGTTTCCTTCCTACGTTCGTTTGTTCCTTCCTACGTTCGTTCGTTCGTTCCTACGTTCGTTCTTTGTTTCCTACGTTCGTTATTTCATTCCTACGTTCGTTCTTTCCTTCCTAGGTTCTTTCTTTCCTTCCAACGTTCGTTCGTTCATTCCCACGTTCGTTCTTTCCTTCCTAGTTCGTTCTTGCCCTCCTACGTTGTTTCTTTCCTTCCTACGTTCGTTCTTTCCCTCCTACGTTCGTTCTTTCCTTCCTACGTTCGTTCGTTCGTTCCTACGTTCGTTCTTTCCTTCCTACGTTTGTTCTTTCCTTCCTACGTTTGTTCTTTCTTTCCTACGTTCATTCCTTACTTCATACGTTCGTTCTTTCCTTCCTACGTTCGTTCTTTTATTCCTACGTTCGTTCGATCGTTCCTATGTTCGTTGTTTCCTTCCTACGTTCGTTCTTTCCTTCCTACGTTTGTTCTTTCCTTCCTACGTTTGTTCTTTCTTTCCTACGTTCATTCCTTACTTCATACGTTCGTTCTTTCCTTCCTACGTTCGTTCTTTTATTACTACGTTCTTTCGATCGTTCCCACGTTCTTTCTTTCCTTCCTACGTTCGTTCTTTCCTTCGTACATTCGTTCGTTCGTTCCTACGTTCGTTCTTTGTTTCCTACGTTCGATCTTTCCTTCCTACGTTCGTTCTTTCTTTCCTAGATTCTTTCTTTCCTTCCTAGATTCTTTCTTTCCTTCCTACGTTCGTTCGTTCGTTCCCACGTTCTTTCTTTCCTTCCTACGTTCGTTCTTTCCTTCCTACGCTCGTTCTTTCCTTCCTACGTTCGTTCTTTGCTTCCTACGTTCGTTCTTTGTTTCCTACGTTCGTTATTTCCTTCCTACGTTCGTTCTTTGCTTCCTAGGTTCTTTCTTTCCTTCCTACGTTCCTTCGTTCGTTCCCACGTTCGTTCTTTCCTTCCTAGGTTCGTTCGTTCGTTCCTACGTTCGTTCTTTGTTTCCTACGTTCGTTCTTTCCTTCCTACGTTCGTTCTTTCCTTCCTAGATTCTTTCTTTCCTTCCTACGTTCGTTCGTTCGTTCCCACGTTCTTTCTTTCCTTCCTACGTTCGTTCTTTCCTTCGTACGTTCGTTCGTTCGTTCCTACGTTCGTTCTTTCCTTCCTACATTCGTTCTTTCCTTCCTACGATCGTTCGTTCGTTCGTTCCTACATTCGTTCTTTCCTTCCTACGTTCGTTCTTTCCTTCCTACGTTCGTTCGTTCGTTCCTACGTCCGTTCCTACGTCCGTTCTTTCCTTCCTACGTTCGTTCGTTCGTTCCTACGTTCGTTCTCTCAGTCCAACGTTCCTTCCTACGTTCGTTCTTTCCTTCCTACGTTCGTTTGTTGCTTCCTACGCTCGTTCTTTCCTTCCTACGTTCGTTCTTTGCTTCCTACGTTCGTTCTTTGTTTCCTACGTTCGTTATTTCCTTCCTACGTTCGTTCTTTGCTTCCTATGTTCTTTCTTTCCTTCCTACGTTCGTTCTTTCCTTCCTACGTTCGTTTGTTCGTTCCTACGTCCGTTCTTTCCTTCCTACGTTCGTTCGTTCGTTCGTACGTTCGTTCAATCGTTCCTACGTTCGTTCTCTCAGTCCTACGTTCGTTCGTTCGTTCCTGCGTTCGTTCTTTCCTTCCTACGTCCTTTCTTTCCGTTCTACGTTCGTTCCTTCCATCCTACGTTCGTTCTTTCCTTCCTACGTTCGTTCTTTCCCTCCTACGTTCGTTCGTTCGTTCGTTCCTACGTCCGTTCTTTCCTTCCTACGTTCGTTCGTTCGTTCCTACGTTCGTTCGATCGTTCCTACGTTCGTTCTCTCAGTCCTACGTTCGTTCGTTCGTTCCTACGTTCGTTCTTTCCTTCCTACGTTCGTTTGTTGCTTCCTACGCTCGTTTCTTCCTTCCTACGTTCGTTCTTTCCTTCCTACGTTCGTTCGTTCGTTCCTACGTCCGTTCTTTCCTTCCTACGTTCGTTCGTTCGTTCCTACGTTCGTTCGATCGGTCCTACGTTCGTTCTCTCAATCCTACGTTCGTTTTTTCTTTCCTACGTTCGTTCTTTCCTTCCTACGTTCGTTTGTTGCTTCCTTCGCTCGTTCTTTCCTTCCTACGTTCGTTTTTTCCTTCCTACGTTCGTTCTTTGTTTCCTACGTTCGTTCGTTCGTTCCTACGTTCGTTCTTTGTTTCCTACGTTCGTTCGTTCGTTCGTTCCTACGTTCGTTCTTTGTTTCCTACGTTCGTTTGTTCGTTCCTACGTTCCTTCGTTCGTTCCCACGTTCGTTCTTTCCTTCCTAGGTTCGTTCGTTCGTTCCTACGTTCGTTCTCTGTTTCCTACGTTCGTTCTTTCCTTACTACGTTCGTTCTTTCCTTCCTAGATTCTTTCTTTCCTTCCTACGTTCTTTCTTTCCTTCCTACGTTCGTTCTTTCCTTCGTACGTTCGTTCGTTCGTTCCTACGTTCGTTCTTTGTTTCCTACGTTCGTTCTTTCCTTCCTACGTTCGTTCTTTCTTTCCTAGATTCTTTCTTTCCTTCCTACGTTCGTTCCATCGTACCCACGTTCGTTCTTTCCTTCCAACGTTCGTTCTTTCCCTCCTACGTTCTTTCTTTCCTTCCTACTTTCGTTCTTTCCTTCGTACGTTCGTTCGTACGTTCCTACGTTCGTTCTTTCCTTCCTACATTCGTTCTTTCTTCCTACGTTCGTTCGTTCCTACGTTCGTTCTTTCCTTCCTACGTTCATTCTTTCCTTCCTACGTTCGTTCTTTCCTTCCTACGTTCCTTCGTTCGTTCCTACGTTCGTTCTTTCCTTCCTACGTTCTTTCTTTCCGTTCTACGTTCGTTCTTTCCTTCCTACGTTCGTTCTTTCCTTCCTACGTTCGTTCTCTCAGTCCAACGTTCGTTCCTACGTTCGTTCTTTCCTTCCTACGTTCGTTCTTTCCTTCCTACGTTCGTTTGTTGCTTCCTACGCTCGTTCTTTCCTTCCTACGTTCGTTCTTTGCTTCCTACGTTCGTTCTTTGTTTCCTACGTTCGTTATTTCCTTCCTACGTTCGTTCTTTGCTTCCTAGGTTCTTTCTTTCCTTCCTACGTTCGTTCTTTCCTTCCTACGTTCGTTTGTTCGTTCCTACGTCCGTTCTTTCCTTCCTACGTTCGTTCGTTCGTTCGTACGTTCGTTCAATCGTTCCTACGTTCGTTCTCTCAGTCCTACGTTCGTTCGTTCGTTCCTGCGTTCGTTCTTTCCTTCCTACGTCCTTTCTTTCTTTCTACGTTCGTTCCTTCCATCCTACGTCCGTTCTTTCCTTCCTACGTTCGTTCGTTCGTTCCTACGTTCGTTCGATCGTTCCTACGTTCGTTCTCTCAGTCCTACGTTCGATCGTTCGTTCCTACGTTCGTTCTTTCCTTCCTACGTTCGTTTGTTGCTTCCTACGCTCGTTTCTTCCTTCCTACGTTCGTTCTTTCCTTCCTACGTTCGTTCGTTCGTTCCTACGTCCGTTCTTTCCTTCCTACGTTCGTTCGTTCGTTCCTACGTTCGTTCGATCGGTCCTACGTTCGTTCTCTCAATCCTACGTTCGTTTTTTCTTTCCTACGTTCGTTCTTTCCTTCCTACGTTCGTTTGTTGCTTCCTTCGCTCGTTCTTTCCTTCCTACGTTCGTTTTTTCCTTCCTACGTTCGTTCTTTGTTTCCTACGTTCGTTCGTTCGTTCCTACGTTCGTTCTTTGTTTCCTACGTTCGTTCGTTCTTTCCTTCCTACGTCCTTTCTTTCCGTTCTACGTTCGTTCCTTCCATCCTACGTTCGTTCTTTCCCTCCTACGTTCGTTCGTTCGTTCCTACGACCGTTCTTTCCTTCCTACGTTCGTTCGTTCGTTCCTACGTTCGTTCGATCGTTCCTACGTTCGTTCTCTCAGTCCTACGTTCGTTCGTTCGTTCCTACGTTCGTTCTTTCCTTCCTACGTTCGTTTGTTGCTTCCTACGCTCGTTCTTTCCTTCCTACGTTCGTTCTTTCCTTCCTACGTTCGTTCGTTCGTTCCTACGTCCGTTCTTTCCTTCCTACGTTCGTTCGTTCGTTCCTACGTTCGTTCGATCGGTCCTACGTTCGTTCTCTCAATCCTACGTTCGTTTTTTCTTTCCTACGTTCGTTCTTTCCTTCCTACGTTCGTTTGTTGCTTCCTTCGCTCGTTCTTTCCTTCCTACGTTCGTTTTTTCCTTCCTACGTTCGTTCTTTGTTTCCTACGTTCGTTCGTTCGTTCCTACGTTCGTTCTTTGTTTCCTACGTTCGTTCGTTCGTTCCTACTTTCGTTCTGTTTCCTACGTTCGTTTGTTCGTTCCTACGTTCCTTCGTTTGTTCCCACGTTCGTTCTTTCCTTCCTAGGTTCGTTCGTTCGTTCCTACGTTCGTTCTTTGTTTCCTACGTTCGTTCTTTCCTTCCTACGTTCGTTCTTTCCTTCCTAGATTCTTTCTTTCCTTCCTACGTTCGTTCGTTCGTTACCACGTTCTTTCTTTCCTTCCTACGTTCGTTCTTTCCTTCGTACGTTCGTTCGTTCGTTCCTACGTTCGTTCTTTCCTTCCTACATTCGTTCTTTCTTTCCTACGATCGTTCGTTCGTTCGTTCCTACGTTCGTTCTTTCCTTCATACATTCGTTCGTTCCTACGTTCGTTCGATCGTTCCTACGTTCGTTCTCTCATTCCTAGGTTCGTTCGTTCCTACCTACTTTCCTTCCTACGTTCGTTCTTTCCTTCCTACGTTCGTTCGTTCGTTCCTACGTTCGTTCGATCGTTCCTACGTTCGTTCTCTCAGTCCTACGTTCGTTTGTTCGTTCCTACGTTCGTTCTTTCCTTCCTATGTTCGTTCTTTCCTTCCTACGTTCGTTTGTTGCTTCCTACGCTCGTTCTTTCCTTCCTACGTTCGTTTGTTCCTTCCTACGTTCGTTCGATCGTTCCTACGTTCGTTCTCTCAGTCCTACGTTCGTTCTTTCCTTCCTACGTTCGTTCTTTCCTTCCTACGTTCGTTTGTTGCTTCCTACGCTCGTCTTTCCTTCCTACGTTCGTTTGTTCCTTCCTACGTTCGTTCCTACGTTCGTTCTTTGTTTCCTACGTTTGTTCTTTGTTTCCTACGTTCGTTCGTTCGTTCCTACGTTCGTTCTTTGTTTCCTACGTTCGTTCGTTCGTTCCTACGTTCGTTCTTTGTTTCCTACGTTCGTTCTTTCCTTCCTACGTTCGTTTGTTCCTTCCTACGTTCGTTCTTTCCTTCCAACGATCGTTCTTTCCTTCCTACGTTCGTTCTTTCCTTCCTACGTTCGTTCTTTCTTTCCTATGTTCCTTCGTTCGTTCCTACGTTCGTGCTTTCCTTCCTACGTTCTTTCTTTCCGTTCTCCGTTCGTTCTTTCCTTCCTACGTTCGTTCTTTCCTTCCTACGTTCGTTCGTTCGTTCCTACGTCCGTTCTTTCCTTCCTACGTTCGTTCGTTCCTTCCTACGTTCGTTCTATCGTTCCTACGTTCGTTCTCTCAGTCCTACGTTCGTTCGTTCGTTCCTACGTTCGTTCTTTCCTTCCTACGTTCGTTCTTTCCTTCCTACGTTCGTTTGTTGCTTCCTACGCTCGCTCTTTCTTTCCTACGTTCGTTTGTTCCTTCCTACGTTCGTTCGTTCGTTCCTACGTTCGTTCTTTCCTTCCTACGTTCGTTTTTTCCTTCCTACGTTCGTTCTTTCCTTCCTACGTTCGTTCGTTCGTTCCTACGTCCGTTCTTTCCTTCCTACGTTCGTTTGTTCGTTCCTACGTTCGTTCGTTCGTTCCCACGTTCGTTCTTTCCTTCCTAGGTTCGTTCGTTCGTTCCTACGTTCGTTCTTTGTATCCTACGTTCGTTCTTTCCTTCCTACGTTCGTTCTTTCCTTCCTAGATTCTTTCTTTCCTTCCTACGTTCGTTCGTTCGTACCCACGTTCGTTCTTTCCTTCCTACGTTCGTTCTTTCCCTCCTACGTACTTTCTTTCCTTCCTACGTTCGTTCTTTCCTTCGTACGTTCGTTCGTTCCTACGTTCGTTCTTTCCTTCCTACATTCGTTCTTTCTTCCTACGTTCGTTCGTTCGTTCGTTCCTACATTCTTTCCTTCCTTCATGCATTCGTTCGTTCCTACGTTCGTTCGATCGTTCCTACGTTCGTTCTCTCATTCCTAGGTTCGTTCGTTCCTACCTACTTGCCTTCCTACGTTCGTTTGTTGCTTCCTACGCTCGTTCTTTTCGTCCTACGTTCGTTGTTTCCTTCCTACGTTCGTTTGTTCCTTCCTACGTTCGTTCGTTCGTTCGTTCCTACGTTCGTTCTTTGTTTCCTACGTTCGTTATTTCATTCCTACGTTCGTTCTTTCCTTCCTAGGTTCTTTCTTTCCTTCCAACGTTCGTTCGTTCATTCCCACGTTCGTTCTTTCCTTCCTAGTTCGTTCTTGCCCTCCTACGTTGTTTCTTTCCTTCCTACGTTCGTTCTTTCCCTCCTACGTTCGTTCTTTCCTTCCTACGTTCGTTCGTTCGTTCCTACGTTCGTTCTTTCCTTCCTACGTTTGTTCTTTCCTTCCTACGTTTGTTCTTTCTTTCCTACGTTCATTCCTTACTTCATACGTTCGTTCTTTCCTTCCTACGTTCGTTCTTTTATTCCTACGTTCGTTCGATCGTTCCTATGTTCGTTGTTTCCTTCCTACGTTCGTTCTTTCCTTCCTACGTTTGTTCTTTCCTTCCTACGTTTGTTCTTTCTTTCCTACGTTCATTCCTTACTTCATACGTTCGTTCTTTCCTTCCTACGTTCGTTCTTTTATTACTACGTTCTTTCGATCGTTCCCACGTTCTTTCTTTCCTTCCTACGTTCGTTCTTTCCTTCGTACATTCGTTCGTTCGTTCCTACGTTCGTTCTTTGTTTCCTACGTTCGATCTTTCCTTCCTACGTTCGTTCTTTCTTTCCTAGATTCTTTCTTTCCTTCCTAGATTCTTTCTTTCCTTCCTACGTTCGTTCGTTCGTTCCCACGTTCTTTCTTTCCTTCCTACGTTCGTTCTTTCCTTCCTACGCTCGTTCTTTCCTTCCTACGTTCGTTCTTTGCTTCCTACGTTCGTTATTTCCTTCCTACGTTCGTTCTTTGCTTCCTAGGTTCTTTCTTTCCTTCCTACGTTCCTTCGTTCGTTCCCACGTTCGTTCTTTCCTTCCTAGGTTCGTTCGTTCGTTCCTACGTTCGTTCTTTGTTTCCTACGTTCGTTCTTTCCTTCCTACGTTCGTTCTTTCCTTCCTAGATTCTTTCTTTCCTTCCTACGTTCGTTCGTTCGTTCCCACGTTCTTTCTTTCCTTCCTACGTTCGTTCTTTCCTTCGTACGTTCGTTCGTTCGTTCCTACGTTCGTTCTTTCCTTCCTACATTCGTTCTTTCCTTCCTACGATCGTTCGTTCGTTCGTTCCTACATTCGTTCTTTCCTTCCTACGTTCGTTCTTTCCTTCCTACGTTCGTTCGTTCGTTCCTACGTCCGTTCCTACGTCCGTTCTTTCCTTCCTACGTTCGTTCGTTCGTTCCTACGTTCGTTCTCTCAGTCCAACGTTCCTTCCTACGTTCGTTCTTTCCTTCCTACGTTCGTTTGTTGCTTCCTACGCTCGTTCTTTCCTTCCTACGTTCGTTCTTTGCTTCCTACGTTCGTTCTTTGTTTCCTACGTTCGTTATTTCCTTCCTACGTTCGTTCTTTGCTTCCTAGGTTCTTTCTTTCCTTCCTACGTTCGTTCTTTCCTTCCTACGTTCGTTTGTTCGTTCCTACGTCCGTTCTTTCCTTCCTACGTTCGTTCGTTCGTTCGTACGTTCGTTCAATCGTTCCTACGTTCGTTCTCTCAGTCCTACGTTCGTTCTCTCAGTCCTACGTTCGTTCGTTCGTTCCTGCGTTCGTTCTTTCCTTCCTACGTCCTTTCTTTCCGTTCTACGTTCGTTCTTTCCTTCCTACGTTCGTTCTTTCCCTCCTACGTTCGTTCGTTCGTTCGTTCCTACGTCCGTTCTTTCCTTCCTACGTTCGTTCGTTCGTTCCTACGTTCGTTCGATCGTTCCTACGTTCGTTCTCTCAGTCCTACGTTCGTTCGTTCGTTCCTACGTTCGTTCTTTCCTTCCTACGTTCGTTTGTTGCTTCCTACGCTCGTTTCTTCCTTCCTACGTTCGTTCTTTCCTTCCTACGTTCGTTCGTTCGTTCCTACGTCCGTTCTTTCCTTCCTACGTTCGTTCGTTCGTTCCTACGTTCGTTCGATCGGTCCTACGTTCGTTCTCTCAATCCTACGTTCGTTTTTTCTTTCCTACGTTCGTTCTTTCCTTCCTACGTTCGTTTGTTGCTTCCTTCGCTCGTTCTTTCCTTCCTACGTTCGTTTTTTCCTTCCTACGTTCGTTCTTTGTTTCCTACGTTCGTTCGTTCGTTCCTACGTTCGTTCTTTGTTTCCTACGTTCGTTCGTTCGTTCGTTCCTACGTTCGTTCTTTGTTTCCTACGTTCGTTTGTTCGTTCCTACGTTCCTTCGTTCGTTCCCACGTTCGTTCTTTCCTTCCTAGGTTCGTTCGTTCGTTCCTACGTTCGTTCTCTGTTTCCTACGTTCGTTCTTTCCTTACTACGTTCGTTCTTTCCTTCCTAGATTCTTTCTTTCCTTCCTACGTTCGTTCGTTCGTTCCCACGTTCTTTCTTTCCTTCCTACGTTCGTTCTTTCCTTCGTACGTTCGTTCGTTCGTTCCTACGTTCGTTCTTTGTTTCCTACGTTCGTTCTTTCCTTCCTACGTTCGTTCTTTCTTTCCTAGATTCTTTCTTTCCTTCCTACGTTCGTTCCATCGTACCCACGTTCGTTCTTTCCTTCCAACGTTCGTTCTTTCCCTCCTACGTTCTTTCTTTCCTTCCTACTTTCGTTCTTTCCTTCGTACGTTCGTTCGTACGTTCCTACGTTCGTTCTTTCCTTCCTACATTCGTTCTTTCTTCCTACGTTCGTTCGTTCCTACGTTCGTTCTTTCCTTCCTACGTTCGTTCTTTCCTTCCTACGTTCGTTCTTTCCTTCCAACGATCGTTCTTTCCTTCCTACGTTCATTCTTTCCTTCCTACGTTCGTTCTTTCCTTCCTACGTTCCTTCGTTCGTTCCTACGTTCGTTCTTTCCTTCCTACGTTCTTTCTTTCCGTTCTACGTTCGTTCTTTCCTTCCTACGTTCGTTCTTTCCTTCCTACGTTCGTTCTCTCAGTCCAACGTTCGTTCCTACGTTCGTTCTTTCCTTCCTACGTTCGTTCTTTCCTTCCTACGTTCGTTTGTTGCTTCCTACGCTCGTTCTTTCCTTCCTACGTTCGTTCTTTGCTTCCTACGTTCGTTCTTTGTTTCCTACGTTCGTTATTTCCTTCCTACGTTCGTTCTTTTCTTCCTAGGTTCTTTCTTTCCTTCCTACGTTCGTTCTTTCCTTCCTACGTTCGTTTGTTCGTTCCTACGTCCGTTCTTTCCTTCCTACGTTCGTTCGTTCGTTCGTACGTTCGTTCAATCGTTCCTACGTTCGTTCTCTCAGTCCTACGTTCGTTCGTTCGTTCCTGCGTTCGTTCTTTCCTTCCTACGTCCTTTCTTTCTTTCTACGTTCGTTCCTTCCATCCTACGTTCGTTCTTTCCTTCCTACGTTCGTTCTTTCCCTCCTACGTTTGTTCGTTCGTTCCTACGTCCGTTCTTTCCTTCCTACGTTCGTTCGTTCGTTCCTACGTTCGTTCGATCGTTCCTACGTTCGTTCTCTCAGTCCTACGTTCGTTCGTTCGTTCCTACGTTCGTTCTTTCCTTCCTACGTTCGTTTGTTGCTTCCTACGCTCGTTCTTTCCTTCCTACGTTCGTTCTTTCCTTCCTACGTTCGTTCGTTCGTTCCTACGTTCGTTCGATCGGTCCTACGTTCGTTCTCTCAATCCTACGTTCGTTTTTTCGTTCCTACGTTCGTTCTTTCCTTCCTACGTTCGTTTGTTGCTTCCTTCGCTCGTTCTTTCCTTCCTACGTTCGTTTTTTCCTTCCTACGTTCGTTCTTTGTTTCCTACGTTCGTTCGTTCGTTCCTACGTTCGTTCTTTGTTTCCTACGTTCGTTCGTTCGTTCCTACGTTCGTTCTTTGTTTCCTACGTTCGTTTGTTCGTTCCTACGTTCCTTCGTTCGTTCCCACGTTCGTTCTTTCCTTCCTAGGTTCGTTCGTTCGTTCCTACGTTCGTTCTTTGTTTCCTACGTTCGTTCTTTCCTTCCTACGTTCGTTCTTTCCTTCCTAGATTCTTTCTTTCCTTCCTACGTTCGTTCGTTCGTTCCCACGTTCTTTCTTTCCTTCCTACGTTCGTTCTTTCCTTCGTACGTTCGTTCGTTCGTTCCTACGTTCGTTCTTTCCTTCCTACATTCGTTCTTTCCTTCCTACGATCGTTCGTTCGTTCGTTCCTACGTTCGTTCTTTCCTTCATACATTCGTTCGTTCCTACGTTCGTTCGATCGTTCCTACGTTCGTTCTCTCATTCCTAGGTTCGTTCGTTCCTACCTACTTTCCTTCCTACGTTCGTTCTTTCCTTCCTACGTTCGTTCGTTCGTTCCTACGTTCGTTCGATCGTTCCTACGTTCGTTCTCTCAGTCCTACGTTCGTTTGTTCGTTCCTACGTTCGTTCTCTCCTTCCTATGTTCGTTCTTTCCTTCCTACGTTCGTTTGTTGCTTCCTACGCTCGTTCTTTCCTTCCAACGTTCGTTTGTTCCTTCCTACGTTCGTTCGATCGTTCCTACGTTCGTTCTCTCAGTCCTACGTTCGTTCTTTCCTTCCTACGTTCGTTCTTTCCTTCCTACGTTCGTTTGTTGCTTCCTACGCTCGTCTTTCCTTCCTACGTTCGTTTGTTCGTTCCTACGTTCGTTCCTACGTTCGTTCTTTGTTACCTACGTTCGTTCTTTGTTTCCTACGTTCGTTCGTTCGTTCCTACGTTCGTTCTTTGTTTCCTACGTTCGTTCGTTCGTTCCTACGTTCGTTCTTTGTTTCCTACGTTCGTTCTTTCCTTCCTACGTTCGTTTGTTCCTTCCTACGTTCGTTCTTTCCTTCCAACGATCGTTCTTTCCTTCCTACGTTCGTTCTTTCCTTCCAACGTTCGTTCTTGCCTTCCTACGTTCGTTCTTTCTTTCCTATGTTCCTTCGTTCGTTCCTACGTTCGTGCTTTCCTTCCTACGTTCTTTCTTTCCGTTCTCCGTTCGTTCTTTCCTTCCTACGTTCGTTCTTTCCTTCCTACGTTCGTTCGTTCGTTCCTACGTCCGTTCTTTCCTTCCTACGTTCGTTCGTTCCTTCCTACGTTCGTTCTATCGTTCCTACGTTCGTTCTCTCAGTCCTACGTTCGTTTGTTCGTTCCTACGTTCGTTCTTTCCTTCCTACGTTCGTTCTTTCCTTCCTACGTTCGTTTGTTGCTTCCTACGCTCGTTCTTTCTTTCCTACGTTCGTTTGTTCCTTCCTACGTTCGTTCGTTCGTTCCTACGTTCGTTCTTTCCTTCCTACGTTCGTTTTTTCCTTCCTACGTTCGTTCTTTCCTTCCTACGTTCGTTCGTTCGTTCCTACGTCCGTTCTTTCCTTCCTACGTTCGTTTGTTCGTTCCTACGTTCGTTCGTTCGTTCCCACGTTCGTTCTTTCCTTCCTAGGTTCGTTCGTTCGTTCCTACGTTCGTTCTTTGTATCCTACGTTCGTTCTTTCCTTCCTACGTTCGTTCTTTCCTTCCTAGATTCTTTCTTTCCTTCCTACGTTCGTTCGTTCGTACCCACGTTCGTTCTTTCCTTCCTACGTTCGTTCTTTCCCTCCTACGTTCTTTCTTTCCTTCCTACGTTCGTTCTTTCCTTCGTACGTTCGTTCGTTCGTTCCTACGTTCGTTCTTTCCTTCCTACATTCGTTCTTTCTTCCTACGTTCGTTCGTTCGTTCGTTCCTACATTCTTTCCTTCCTTCATGCATTCGTTCGTTCCTACGTTCGTTCGATCGTTCCTACGTTCGTTCTCTCATTCCTAGGTTCGTTCGTTCCTACCTACTTGCCTTCCTACGTTCGTTTGTTGCTTCCTACGCTCGTTCTTTTCGTCCTACGTTCGTTGTTTCCTTCCTACGTTCGTTTGTTCCTTCCTACGTTCGTTCGTTCGTTCCTACGTTCGTTCTTTGTTTCCTACGTTCGTTATTTCCTTCCTACGTTCGTTCTTTCCTTCCTAGGTTCTTTCTTTCCTTCCAACGTTCGTTCGTTCATTCCCACGTTCGTTCTTTCCTTCCTAGTTCGTTCTTGCCCTCCTACGTTGTTTCTTTCCTTCCTACGTTCGTTCTTTCCCTCCTACGTTCGTTCTTTCCTTCCTACGTTCGTTCGTTCGTTCCTACGTTCGTTCTTTCCTTCCTACGTTTGTTCTTTCCTTCCTACGTTTGTTCTTTCTATCCTACGTTCATTCCTTACTTCATACGTTCGTTCTTTCCTTCCTACGTTCGTTCTTTTATTCCTACGTTCGTTCGATCGTTCCTATGTTCGTTGTTTCCTTCCTACGTTCGTCCGTTCCTACGTTTGTTCCTACTTTAGTTCTTTCCTTCCTTCCTACGTTCGTTCGTTCCTTCGTACGTTCGTTCTTTCCTTCCTCCGTTCGTTCTTTCTTTCCTACGTTCGTTCTTTCCTTCCTACGTTCGTTCTTACCTTCCTACGTTCGTTCTTTCCTTCGTCCGTTCGTTCGTTCCTTCCTACGTTCGTTCTTTCCTTCCAACGATCGTTCTTTCCTTCCTACGTTCGTTCTTTCCTTCCTACGTTCGTTCTTGCCTTCCTACGTTCGTTCTTTCCTTCCTACGTTCGTTCCTACGTTCGTTCTTTCCTTCCTACGTTCTTTCTTTCCGTTCTACGTTCGTTCTTTCCTTCCTACGTTCGTTCTTTCATTCCTACGTTCGTTCTTTCGTTCCTACGTCCGTTCTTTCCTTCCTACGTTCGTTTGTTCGTTCCTACGTTCGTTCGTTCGTTCCCACGTTCGTTCTTTCCTTCCTAGGTTCGTTCGTTCGTTCCAACGTTCGTTCTTTGTTTCCTACGTTCGTTCTTTCCTTCCTACGTTCGTTCTTTCCTTCCTAGATTCTTTTTTTCCTTCCTACGTTCGTTCCATCGTACCCACGTTCGTTCTTTCCTTCCTACGTTCGTTCTTTCCCTCCTACGTTCTTTCTTTCCTTCCTAGTTTCGTTCTTTCCTTCGTACGTTCGTTCGTACGTTCCTACGTTCGTTCTTTCCTTCCTACATTCGTTCTTTCTTCCTACGTTCGTTCGTTCGTTCGTTCCTACGTTCGTTCTTTCCTTCCTACGTTCGTTCTTTCCTTCCTACGTTCGTTCTTTCCTTCCTACGTTCGTTCTTTCCTTCCTACGTTCCTTCGTTCGTTCCTACGTTCGTTCTTTCCTTCCTACGTTCTTTCTTTCCGTTCTACGTTCGTTCTTTCCTTCCTAGGTTCGTTCTTTCCTTCCTACGTTCGTTCTTTCCTTCCTACGTTCGTTCGTTCGTTCCTACGTCCGTTCTTTCCTTCCTACGTTCGTTCGTTCGTTCCTACGTTCGTTCTCTCAGTCCAACGTTCCTTCCTACGTTCGTTCTTTCCTTCCTACGTTCGTTCTTTCCTTCCTACGTTCGTTTGTTGCTTCCTACGCTCGTTCTTTGTTTCCTACGTTCGTTATTTCCTTCCTACGTTCGTTCTTTGCTTCCTAGGTTCTTTCTTTCCTTCCTACGTTCGTTCTTTCCTTCCTACGTTCGTTCTTTCCTTCCTACGTTCGTTCGTTCGTTCCTACGTCCGTTCTTTCCTTCCTACGTTCGTTCGTTCGTTCCTACGTTCGTTCTCTCAGTCCAACGTTCGTTCCTACGTTCGTTCTTTCCTTCCTACGTTCGTTCTTTCCTTCCTACGTTCGTTCTTTCCTTCCTACGTTCGTTTGTTGCTTCCTACGCTCGTTCTTTCCTTCCTACGTTCGTTCTTTGCTTCCTACGTTCGTTCTTTGTTTCCTACGTTCGTTATTTCCTTCCTACGTTCGTTCTTTGCTTCCTAGGTTCTTTCTTTCCTTCCTACGTTCGTTCTTTCCTTCCTACGTTCGTTTGTTCGTTCCTACGTCCGTTCTTTCCTTCCTACGTTCGTTCGTTCGTTCGTACGTTCGTTCAATCGTTCCTACGTTCGTTCTCTCAGTCCTACGTTCGTTCGTTCGTTCCTGCGTTCGTTCTTTCCTTCCTACGTCCTTTCTTTCTTTCTACGTTCGTTCCTTCCATCCTACGTTCGTTCTTTCCTTCCTACGTTCGTTCTTTCCCTCCTACGTTTGTTCGTTCGTTCCTACGTCCGTTCTTTCCTTCCTACGTTCGTTCGTTCGTTCCTACGTTCGTTCGATCGTTCCTACGTTCGTTCTCTCAGTCCTACGTTCGTTCGTTCGTTCCTACGTTCGTTCTTTCCTTCCTACGTTCGTTTGTTGCTTCCTACGTTCGTTCTTGCCTTCCTACGTTCGTTCGTTCGTTCCTACGTTCGTTCGATCGGTCCTACGTTCGTTCTCTCAATCCTACGTTCGTTTTTTCGTTCCTACGTTCGTTCTTTCCTTCCTACGTTCGTTTGTTGCTTCCTTCGCTCGTTCTTTCCTTCCTACGTTCGTTTTTTCCTTCCTACGTTCGTTCTTTGTTTCCTACGTTCGTTCGTTCGTTCCTACGTTCGTTCTTTGTTTCCTACGTTCGTTCGTTCGTTCCTACGTTCGTTCTTTGTTTCCTACGTTCGATTGTTCGTTCCTACGTTCGTTCGTTCGTTCCCACGTTCGTTCTTTCCTTCCTAGGTTCGTTCGTTCGTTCCTACGTTCGTTCTTTGTTTCCTACGTTCGTTCTTTCCTTCCAACGTTCGTTCTTTCCTTCCTAGATTCTTTCTTTCCTTCCTACGTTCGTTCGTTCGTTCCCACGTTCTTTCTTTCCTTCCTACGTTCGTTCTTTCCTTCGTACGTTCGTTCGTTCGTTCCTACGTTCGTTCTTTCCTTCCTACATTCGTTCTTTCCTTCCTACGATCGTTCGTTCGATCGTTCCTACGTTCGTTCTCTCATTCCTAGGTTCGTTCGTTCCTACCTACTTTCCTTCCTACGTTCGTTCTTTCCTCCCTACGTTCGTTCGTTCGTTCCTACGTTCGTTCGATCGTTCCTACGTTCGTTCTCTCAGTCCTACGTTCGTTTGTTCGTTCCTACGTTCGTTCTTTCCTTCCTATGTTCGTTCTTTCCTTCCTACGTTCGTTTGTTGCTTCCTACGCTCGTTCTTTCCTTCCAACGTTCGTTTGTTCCTTCCTACGTTCGTTCGATCGTTCCTACGTTCGTTCTCTCAGTCCTACGTTCGTTCTTTCCTTCCTACGTTCGTTCTTTCCTTCCTACGTTCGTTTGTTGCTTCCTACGCTCGTCTTTCCTTCCTACGTTCGTTTGTTCCTTCCTACGTTCGTTCTTTGTTACCTACGTTCGTTCTTTGTTTCCTACGTTCGTTCGTTCGTTCCTACGTTCGTTCTTTGTTTCCTACGTTCGTTCGTTCGTTCCTACGTTCGTTCTTTGTTTCCTACGTTCGTTCTTTCCTTCCTACGTTCGTTTGTTCCTTCCTACGTTCGTTCTTTCCTTCCAACGATCGTTCTTTCCTTCCTACGTTCGTTCTTTCCTTCCTACGTTCGTTCTTGCCTTCCTACGTTCGTTCTTTCTTTCCTATGTTCCTTCGTTCGTTCCTACGTTCGTGCTTTCCTTCCTACGTTCTTTCTTTCCGTTCTCCGTTCGTTCTTTCCTTCCTACGTTCGTTCTTTCCTTCCTACGTTCGTTCTTTCCTTCCTACGTTCGTTCCTACGTCCGTTCTTTCCTTCCTACGTTCGTTCTCTCAGTCCTACGTTCGTTCGTTCGTTCCTACGTTCGTTCTTTCCTTCCTACGTTCGTTCTTTCCTTCCTACGTTCGTTTGTTGCTTCCTACGCTCGTTCTTTCTTTCCTACGTTCGTTTGTTCCTTCCTACGTTCGTTCGTTCGTTCCTACGTTCGTTCTTTCCTTCCTACGTTCGTTCTTTCCTTCCTACGCTCGTTCGTTCGTTCCTACGTCCGTTCTTTCCTTCCTACGTTCGTTCTTTCCTTCCTACGTTCGTTTTTTCCTTCCTACGTTCGTTCTTTCCTTCCTACGTTCGTTCGTTCGTTCCTACGTCCGTTCTTTCCTTCCTACGTTCGTTTGTTCGTTCCTACGTTCGTTCGTTCGTTCCCACGTTCGTTCTTTACTTCCTAGGTTCGTTCGTTCGTTCCTACGTTCGTTCTTTGTATCCTACGTTCGTTCTTTCCTTCCTACGTTCGTTCTTTCCTTCCTAGATTCTTTCTTTCCTTCCTACGTTCGTTCGTTCGTACCCACGTTCGTTCTTTCCTTCCTACGTTCGTTCTTTCCCTCCTACGTTCTTTCTTTCCTTCCTACGTTCGTTCTTTCCTTCGTACGTTCGTTCGTTCGTTCCTACGTTCGTTCTTTCCTTCCTACATTCGTTCTTTCTTCCTACGTTCGTTCGTTCGTTCGTTCCTACATTCTTTCCTTCCTTCATGCATTCGTTCGTTCCTACGTTCGTTCGATCGTTCCTACGTTCGTTCTCTCATTCCTAGGTTCGTTCGTTCCTACCTACTTGCCTTCCTACGTTCGTTTGTTGCTTCCTACGCTCGTTCTTTTCGTCCTACGTTCGTTGTTTCCTGCCTACGTTCGTTTGGTCCTTCCTACGTTCGTTCGTTCGTTCCTACGTTCGTTCTTTGTTTCCTACGTTCGTTATTTCCTTCCTACGTTCGTTCTTTCCTTCCTAGGTTCTTTCTTTCCTTCCAACGTTCGTTCGTTCATTCCCACGTTCGTTCTTTCCTTCCTAGTTCGTTGTTGCCCTCCTACGTTGTTTCTTTCCTTCCTACGTTCGTTCTTTCCCTCCTACGTTCGTTCTTTCCTTCCTACGTTCGTTCGTTCGTTCCTACGTTCGTTCTTTCCTTCCTACGTTTGTTCTTTCCTTCCTACGTTTGTTCTTTCTATCCTACGTTCATTCCTTACTTCATACGTTCGTTCTTTCCTTCCTACGTTCGTTCTTTTATTCCTACGTTCGTTCGATCGTTCCTATGTTCGTTGTTTCCTTCCTACGTTCGTCCGTTCCTACGTTTGTTCCTACTTTAGTTCTTTCCTTCCTTCCTACGTTCGTTCGTTCCTTCGTACGTTCGTTCTTTCCTTCCTCCGTTCGTTCTTTCTTTCCTACGTTCGTTCTTTCCTTCCTATGTTCGTTCTTACCTTCCTACGTTCGTTCTTTCCTTCGTCCGCTCGTTCGTTCTTTCCTTCCAACGATCGTTCTTTCCTTCCTACGTTCGTTCTTTCCTTCCTACGTTCGTTCTTGCCTTCCTACGTTCGTTCTTTCCTTCCTACGTTCTTTCTTTCCGTTCTACGTTCGTTCTTTCCTTCCTACGTTCGTTCTTTCATTCCTACGTTCGTTCTTTCGTTCCTACGTCCGTTCTTTCCTTCCTACGTTCGTTTGTTCGTTCCTACGTTCGTTCGTTCGTTCCCACGTTCGTTCTTTCCTTCCTAGGTTCGTTCGTTCGTTCCAACGTTCGTTCTTTGTTTCCTACGTTCGTTCTTTCCTTCCTACGTTCGTTCTTTCCTTCCAAGATTCTTTCTTTCCTTCCTACGTTCGTTCCATCGTACCCACGTTCGTTCTTTCCTTCCTACGTTCGTTCTTTCATTCCTACGTTCGTTCTTTCGTTCCTACGTCCGTTCTTTCCTTCCTACGTTCGTTTGTTCGTTCCTACGTTCGTTCGTTCGTTCCCACGTTCGTTCTTTCCTTCCTAGGTTCGTTCGTTCGTTTCAACGTTCGTTCTTTGTTTCCTACGTTCGTTCTTTCCTTCCTACGTTCGTTCTTTCCTTCCAACGATCGTTCTTTCCTTCCTACGTTCATTCTTTCCTTCCTACGTTCGTTCTTTCCTTCCTACGTTCCTTCGTTCGTTCCTACGTTCGTTCTTTCCTTCCTACGTTCGTTTGTTGCTTCCTACGCTCGTTCTTTCCTTCCTACGTTCGTTCTTTGCTTCCTACGTTCGTTCTTTGTTTCCTACGTTCGTTATTTCCTTCCTACGTTCGTTCTTTGCTTCCTAGGTTCTTTCTTTCCTTCCTACGTTCGTTCTTTCCTTCCTACGTTCGTTTGTTCGTTCCTACATCCGTTCTTTCCTTCCTACGTTCGTTCGTTCGTTCGTTCAATCGTTCCTACGTTCGTTCTCTCAGTCCTACGTTCGTTCGTTCGTTCCTGCGTTCGTTCTTTCCTTCCTACGTCCTTTCTTTCCGTTCTACGTTCTTTCCTTCCATCCTACGTTCGTTCTTTCCTTCCTACGTTCGTTCTTTCCCTCCTACGTTCGTTCGTTCGTTCCTACGTCCGTTCTTTCCTTCCTACGTTCGTTCGTTCGTTCCTACGTTCGTTCGATCGTTCCTACGTTCGTTCTCTCAGTCCTACGTTCGTTCGTTCGTTCCTACGTTCGTTCTTTCCTTCCTACGTTCGTTTGTTGCTTCCTACGCTCGTTCTTTCCTTCCTACGTTCGTTCTTTCCTTCCTACGTTCGTTCGTTCGTTCCTACGTCCGTTCGTTCCTTCCTACGTTCGTTCGTTCGTTCCTACGTTCGTTCGATCGGTCCTACGTTCGTTCTCTCAATCCTACGTTCGTTTTTTCTTTCCTACGTTCGTTCTTTCCTTCCTACGTTCGTTTGTTGCTTCCTTCGCTCGTTCTTTCCTTCCTACGTTCGTTTTTTCCTTCCTACGTTCGTTCTTTGTTTCCTACGTTCGTTCGTTCGTTCTTTGTTTCCTACGTTCGTTCGTTCGTTCCTACGTTCGTTCTTTGTTTCCTACGTTCGTTTGTTCGTTCCTACGTTCCTTCTTTCCTTCCTAGGTTCGTTCGTTCGTTCCTACGTTCGTTCTCTGTTTCCTACGTTCGTTCTTTCCTTACTACGTTCGTTCTTTCCTTCCTAGATTCTTACTTTCCTTCCTACGTTCGTTCGTTCGTTCCCACGTTCTTTCTTTCCTTCCTACGTTCGTTCTTTCCTTCGTACGTTCGTTCGTTCGTTCCTACGTTCGTTCTTTCCTTCCTACATTCGTTCTTTCCTTCCTACGATCGTTCATTCGTTCGTTCCTACGTTCGTTCTTTCCTTCATACATTCGTTCGTTCCTACGTTCGTTCGATCGTTCCTACGTTCGTTCTCTCATTGCTAGGTTCGTTCGTTCCTACCTACTTTCCTTCCTACGTTCGTTCTTTCCTTCCTACGTTCGTTCGTTCGTTCCTACGTTCGTTCGATCGTTCCTACGTTCGTTCTCTCAGTCCTACGTTCGTTTGTTCGTTCCTACGTTCGTTCTTTCCTTCCTATGTTCGTTCTTTCCTTCCTACGTTCGTTTGTTGCTTCCTACGCTCGTTCTTTCCTTCCTACGTTCGTTTGTTCCTTCCTACGTTCGTTCGATCGTTTCTACGTTCGTTCTCTCAGTCCTACGTTCGTTCTTTCCTTCCAACGTTCGTTCTTTCCTTCCTACGTTCGTTTGTTGCTTCCTACGCTCGTCTTTCCTTCCTACGTTCGTTTGTTCATTCCTACGTTCGTTCCTACGTTCGTTCTTTGTTTCCTACGATCGTTCTTTGTTTCCTACGTTCGTTCGTTCGTTCCTACGTTCGTTCTTTGTTTCCTACGTTCGTTCGTTCGTTCCTACGTTCGTTCTTTGTTTCCTTCGTTCGTTCTTTCCTTCCTACGTTCGTTTGTTCCTTCCTACGTTCGTTCTTTCCTTCCAACGATCGTTCTTTCCTTCCTACGTTCGTTCTTTCCTTCCTACGTTCGTTCTTGCCTTCCTACGTTCGTTCTTTCTTTCCTATGTTCCTTCGTTCGTGCTTTCCTTCCTACGTTCTTTCTTTCCGTTCTCCGTTCGTTCTTTCCTTCCTACGTTCGTTCTTTCCTTCCTACGTTCGTTCTTTCCTTCCTACGTTCGTTCGTTCGTTCCTACGTCCGTTCTTTCCTTCCTACGTTCGTTCGTTCCTTCCTACTTTCGTTCTATCGTTCCTACGTTCGTTCTCTCAGTCCTACGTTCGTTCGTTCGTTCCTACGTTCGTTCTTTCCTTCCTACGTTCGTTCTTTCCTTCCTACGCTCGTTCTTTCTTTCCTACGTTCGTTTGTTCCTTCCTACGTTCGTTCGTTCGTTCCTACGTTCGTTCTTTCCTTCCTACGTTCGTTCTTTCCTTCCTACGCTCGTTCGTTCGTTCCTACGTCCGTTCTTTCCTTCCTACGTTCGTTCGTTCGATCCTACGTTCGTTCGATCGTTCCTACGTTCGTTCTCTCAGTCCTACGGTCGTTCGTTCGTTCCTACGTTCGTTCTTTCTTTCCTACGTTCGTTCTTTCCTTCCTACGTTCGTTTGTTGCTTCCTACGCTCGTTCTTTCCTTCCTACGTTCGTTTGTTCCTTCTTACGTTCGTTCGATCGTTCCTACGTTCGTTCTCTCAGTCCTACGTTCGTTCTTTCCTTCCTACGTTCGTTCTTTCCTTCCTACGTTCGTTTGTTGCTTCCTACGCTCGTTCTTTCCTTCCTACGTTCGTTTGTTCCTTCCTACGTTCGTTTGTTCCTTCCTACGTTCGTTCGTTCGTTCCTATGTTCGTTCTTTGTTACCTACGTTCGTTCTTTGTTTCCTACGTTCATTTGTTCGTTCCTACGTTCGTTCTTTGTTTCCTACGCTCGTTCGTTCGTTCTTTGTTTCCTACGTTCGTTCTTTCCTTCCTACGTTCGTTCTTTCCTTCCTAGATTCTTTCTTTCCTTCCTACGTTCTTTCTTTCCTTCCTACGTTCGTTCTTTCCTTCGTACGTTCGTTCGTTCCTACGTTCGTTCTTTCCTTCCTACATTCGTTCTTTCCTTCCTACGTTCGTTCGTTCCTACGTTCGTTCTTTCCTTCATACATTCGTTCGTTCCTACGTTCGTTCGATCGTTCCTACGTTCGTTCTCTCATTCCTAGGTTCGTTCGTTCCTACCTACTTTCCTTCCTACGTTCGTCTGTTGCTTCCTACACTCGTTCTCTTCGTCCTACGTTCGTTGTTTCCTTCCTACGTTCGTTTGATCCTTCCTACGTTCGTTCTTTCCTTCCAACGATTGTTCTTTCCTTCCTACGTTCGTTCTTGCCTTCCTACGTTCGATCTTTCCTTCCTACGTTCCTTCGTTCGTTCCTACGTTCGTTCTTTCCCTCCTACGTTCTTTCTTTCCTTCCTACGTTCGTTCTTTCCTTCGTACGTTCGTTCGTTCGTTCCTACGTTCCTTCTTTCCTTCCTACATTCGTTCTTTCCTTCCTACGTTCGTTCGTTCGTTCGTTCCTAGGTTCGTTCTTTCCTTCCTACGTTCGTTCTTTCCTTCCTACGTTCGTTCTTGCCTTCCTACGTTCGTTCTTTCCTTCCTACGTTCCTTCGTTCGTTCCTACGTTCGTGCTTTCCTTCCTACGTTCTTTCTTTCCGTTCTACGTTCGTTCTTTCCTTCCTACGTTCGTTCTTTCCTTCCTACGTTCGTTCGTTCGTTCCTACGTCCGTTCTTTCCTTCCTACGTTCGTTCGTTCCTTCCTACGTTCGTTCTATCGTTCCTACGTTCGTTCTCTCAGTCCTTCGTTCGTTCGTTCCTACGTTCGTTCTTTCCTTCCTACGTTCGTTCTTTCCTTCCTACGTTCGTTTGTTGCTTCCTACGCTCGTTCTTTCTTTCCTACGTTCGTTTGTTCCTTCCTACGTTCGTTCGTTCGTTCCTACGTTGGTTCTTTCCTTCCTACGTTCGTTCTTTCCTTCCTACGTTCGTTCGTTCGTTCCTAAGTCCGTTCTTTCCTTCCTACGTTCGTTCGTTCGATCCTACGTTCGTTCGATCGTTCCTACGTTCGTTCTCTCAGTCCTACGTTCGTTCGTTCGTTCCTACGTTCGTTCGTTCGTTCCTACGTTCGTTCTTTTTTTCCTACGTTCGTTCTTTCCTTCCTACGTTCGTTTGTTGCTTCCTACGCTCGTTCTTTCCTTCCTACGTTCGTTTGTTCCTTCTTACGTTCGTTCGATCGTTCCTACGTTCGTTCTCTCAGTCCTACGTTCGTTCTTTCCTTCCTACGTTCGTTCTTTCCTTCCTACGTTCGTTTGTTGCTTCCTTCGCTCGTTCTTTCCTTCCTACGTTCGTTTGTTCCTTCCTACGTTCGTTTGTTCCTTCCTACGTTCGTTCGTTCGTTCCTATGTTCGTTCTTTGTTTCCTACGTTCGTTCTTTGTTTCCAACGTTCGTTCGTTCGTTCCTACGTTCGTTCTTTGTTTCCTACGTTCGTTCTTTGTTTCCTACGTTCGTTCTTTCGTTCCTACGTTCGTTTGTTCGTTCCTACGTTCGTTCGTTCGTTCCCACATTCGTTCTTTCCTTCCTAGTTTCGTTCGTTCGTTCCTACGTTCGTTCTTTGTTTCCTACGTTCGTTCTTTCCTTCCTACGTTCGTTCTTTCCTTCCTAGATTCTTTCTTTCCTTCCTACGTTCGTTCGTTCGTTCCCACGTTCGTTCTTTCCTTCCTACGTTCGTTCTTTCCTACCTACGTTCGTTCGTTCCTAGGTTCGTTCTTTCTTTCCTTCCTACGTTCGTTCTTTCCTTCCTACGTTCGTTCTTGCCTTCCTACGTTCGTTCTTTCCTTCCTACGTTCCTTCGTTCGTTCCTACGTTCGTGCTTTCCTTCCTACGTTCTTTCTTTCCGTTCTACGTTCGTTCTTTCCTTCCTACGTTCGTTCTTTCCTTCCTACGTTCGTTCTTTTCTTCCTACGTTCGTTCGTTCGTTCCTACGTCCGTTCTTTCCTTCCTACGTTCGTTCGTTCCTTCCTACGTTCGTTCTATCGTTCCTACGTTCGTTCTCTCAGTCCTACGTTCGTTCGTTCGTTCCTACGTTCGTTCTTTCCTTCCTACGTTCGTTCTTTCCTTCCTACGTTCGTTTGTTGCTTCCTACGCTCGTTCTTTCTTTCCTACGTTCGTTTGTTCCTTCCTACGTTCGTTCGTTCGTTCCTACGTTCGTTCTTTCCTTCCTACGTTCGTTCTTTCCTTCCTACGTTCGTTCGTTCGTTCCTACGTCCGTTCTTTCCTTCCTACGTTCGTTCGTTCGATCCTACGTTCGTTCTCTCAGTCCTACGTTCGTTCGTTCGTTCCTACGTTCGTTCTTTCCTTCCTACGTTCGTTTGTTGCATCCTACGCTCGTTCTTTCCTTCCTACGTTCGTTTGTTCCTTCTTACGTGCGTTCGATCGTTCCTACTTTCGTTCTCTCAGTCCTACGTTCGTTCTTTCCTTCCTACGTTCGTTCTTTCCTTCCTACGTTCGTTTGTTGCTTCCTACGCTCGTTCTTTCCTTCCTACGTTCGTTCCTACGTTCGTTCTTTGTTTCCTACGTTCGTTCGTTCGTTCCTATGTTCGTTCTTTGTTTCCTACGTTCGTTCTTTGTTTCCTACGTTCGTTCGTTCGTTCGTTCCTACGTTCGTTCTTTGTTTCCTACGTTCGTTCTTTCGTTCCTACGTTCGTTTGTTCGTTCCTACGTTCGTTCGTTCGTTCCCACGTTCGTTCTTTCCTTCCTAGTTTCGTTCGTTGGTTCCTACGTTCGTTCTTTGTTTCCTACGTTCGTTCTTTCCTTCCTACGTTCGTTCTTTCCTTCCTAGATTCTTTCTTTCCTTCCTACGTTCGTTCGTTCGTTCCCACGTTCGTTCTTGCCTTCCTACGTTCGTTCTTTCCCTCCTACGTTCTTTCTTTCCTTCCTACGTTCGTTCTTTCCTTCGTACGTTCGTTCGTTCGTTCCTATGTTCGTTCTTTCCTTCCTACATTCGTTCTTTCCTTCCTACGTTCGTTCGTTCCTACGTTCGTTCTTTCCGTCATACATTCGTTCGTTCCTACGTTCGTTCTCTCAGTCCTACGTTCGTTTGTTCGTTCCTACGTTCGTTCTTTCCTTCCTACGTTCGTTCTTTTCTTCCTACGTTCGTTTGTTGCTTCCTACGCTCGTTCTTTCCTTCCTACGTTCGTTTGTTCCTTCCTACGTTCGTTGGATCGTTCCTACGTTCGTTCTCTCAGTCCTACGTTCGTTCTTTCCTTCCTACGTTCGTTTGTTGCTTCCTACGCTCGTTCTTTCCTTCCTACGTTCGTTTGTTCCTTCCTACGTTCGTTCGTTCGTTCCTACGTTCGTTCTTTGTTTCCTACGTTCGTTCTTTGTTTCCTACGTTCGTTCGTTCGTTCCTACGTTCGTTCTTTGTTTCCTACGTTCGTTCGTTCGTTCCTACGTTCGTTCTTTGTTTCCTACGTTCGTTCTTTTCTTCCTACGTTCGTTTGTTCGTTCCTACGTTCGTTCGTTCGTTTCCACGTTCGTTCTTTGCTTCCTAGGTTCGTTCGTTCGTTCCTGCGTTCGTTCTTTGTTTCCTACGTTCGTTCTTTCCTTCCTACGTTCGTTCTTTCCTTCCTAGATTCTTTCTTTCCTTCCTACGTTCGTTCGTTCGTTCCCACGTTCGTTCTTTCCTTCCTACGTTCGTTCTTCCCCTCCTACGTTGTTTCTTTCCTGCCTACGTTCGTTCTTTCCTTCGTACGTTCGTTCGTTCCTACGTTCGTTCTTTCCTTCCTACATTCGTTCTTTCCTTCCTACGTTCGTTCATTCGTTCGTTCCTACGTTCGTTCTTTCCTTCATACATTCGTTCGTTCCTACGTTCGTTCGATCGTTCCTACGTTCGTTCTCTCATTCCTAGGTTCGTTCGTTCCTACCTACTTTCCTTCCTACGTTCGTTCTTTCCTTCCTACGTTCGTTGTTTCCTTCCTACGTTCGTTTGTTCCTTCCTACGTTCGTTCTTTCCTTCCAACGATCGTTCTTTCCTTCCTACGTTCGTTCTTTCCTTCCTACGTTCGTTCTTGCCTTCCTACGTTCGTTCTTTCCTTCCTACGTTCCTTCGTTCGTTCCTACGTTCGTTCTTTCCCTCCTACGTTCTTTCTTTCCTTCCTACGTTCGTTCTTTCCTTCGTACGTTCGTTCGTTCCTACGTTCCTTCTTTCCTTCCTACATTCGTTCTTTCCTTCCTACGTTCGTTCGTTCCTAGGTTCGTTCTTTCCTTCATACATTCTTTCGTTCCTACGTTCGTTCTCTCATTCCTAGGTTCGTTCGTTCCTACCTACTTTCCTTCCTACGTTCGTTCTTTCCTTCCTACGTTCGTTCGTTCGTTCCTACGTTCGTTCTTTGTTTCCTACGTTCGTTCTTTTCTTCCTACGTTCGTTTGTTCGTTCCTACGTTCGTTCGTTCGTTTCCACGTTCGTTCTTTGCTTCCTAGGTTCGTTCGTTCGTTCCTGCGTTCGTTCTTTGTTTCCTACGTTCGTTCTTTCCTTCCTACGTTCGTTCTTTCCTTCCTAGATTCTTTCTTTCCTTCCTACGTTCGTTCGTTCGTTCCCACGTTCGTTCTTTCCTTCCTACGTTCGTTCTTCCCCTCCTACGTTGTTTCTTTCCTTCCTACGTTCGTTCTTTCCTTCGTACGTTCGTTCGTTCCTACGTTCGTTCTTTCCTTCCTACATTCGTTCTTTCCTTCCTACGTTCGTTCATTCGTTCGTTCCTACGTTCGTTCTTTCCTTCATACATTCGTTCGTTCCTACGTTCGTTCGATCGTTCCTACGTTCGTTCTCTCATTCCTAGGTTCGTTCGTTCCTACCTACTTTCCTTCCTACGTTCGTTCTTTCCTTCCTACGTTCGTTGTTTCCTTCCTACGTTCGTTTGTTCCTTCCTACGTTCGTTCTTTCCTTCCAACGATCGTTCTTTCCTTCCTACGTTCGTTCTTTCCTTCCTACGTTCGGTCTTGCCTTCCTACGTTCGTTCTTTCCTTCCTACGTTCCTTCGTTCGTTCCTACGTTCGTTCTTTCCCTCCTACGTTCTTTCTTTCCTTCCTACGTTCGTTCTTTCCTTCGTACGTTCGTTCGTTCCTACGTTCCTTCTTTCCTTCCTACATTCGTTCTTTCCTTCCTACGTTCGTTCGTTCGTTCGTTCCTAGGTTCGTTCTTTCCTTCATACATTCTTTCGTTCCTACGTTCGTTCTCTCATTCCTAGGTTCGTTCGTTCCTACCTACTTTCCTTCCTACGTTCGTTCTTTCCTTCCTACGTTCGTTTGTTCCTTCCTACGTTCGTTCGTTCGTTCCTACGTTCGTTCTTTGTTTCCTACGTTCGTTCTTTGTTTCCTACGTTCGTTCGTTCGTTCCTACGTTCGTTCTTTGTTTCCTACGTTCGTTCGTTCGTTCCTACGTTCGTTTTGTTTCCTACGTTCGTTCTTTCCTTCCTACGTTCGTTTGTTCGTTCCCACGTTCGTTCTTTCCTTCCTAGGTTCGTTCGTTCGTTCCTACGTTCGTTCTTTGTTTCGTACGTTCGTTCTTTCTTTCCTACGTTCGTTCTTTCCTTACTAGATTCTTTCTTTCCTTCCTACGTTCGTTCGTTCGTTCCCACGTTCGTTCTTTCCTTCCTACGTTCGTTCTTTCCCTCCTACGTTCTTACTTTCCTTCCTACATTCGTTCTTTCCTTCCTACGTTCGTTCGTTCCTACGTTCGTTCTTTCCTTCATACATTCGTTCGTTCCTACGTTCGTTCTTTCCTTCCTACATTCGTTTGTTCCTTCCTACGTTCGTTCTTTCCTTCCTACGTTCGTCTGTTGCTTCCTACACTCGTTCTCTTCGTCCTACGTTCGTTGTTTCCTTCCTACGTTCGTTTGTTCCTTCCTACGTTCGTTCTTTCCTTCCAACGATCGTTCTTTCCTTCCTACGTTCGTGCCTTCCTACGTTCGTTCTTTCCTTCCTACGTTCCTTCGTTCGTTCCTACGTTCGTGCTTTCCATCCTACGTTCTTTCTTTCCGTTCTACGTTCGTTCTTTCCTTCCTACGTTCGTTCTTTCCTTCCTACGTCCGTTCTTTCCTTCCTACGTTCGTTCGTTCCTTCCTACGTTCGTTCTATCGTTCCTACGTTCGTTCGTTCGTTCCTACGTTCGTTCTTTCCTTCCTACGTTCGTTTGTTGCTTCCTACGTTCGTTTGTTCCTTCCTACGTTCGTTCGTTCGTTCCTACGTTCGTTCTTTCCTTCCTACGTTCGTTCTTTCATTCCTACATCCGTTCTTTCCTTCCTACGTTCGTTCGTTCGTTCCTACGTTCGTTCGATCGTTCCTACGTTCGTTCTCTCAGTCCTACGTTCGTTCCTACGTTCGTTCTTTCTTTCCTACGTTCGTTCTTTCCTTCCTACGTTCGTTTGTTGCTTCCTACGTTCGTTTGTTGCTTCCTACGCTCGTTCGTTCCTATGTTCGTTCTTTGTTTCCTACGTTCGTTCCTTGTTTCCTACGTTCGTTCGTTCGTTCTTTGTTTCCTACGTTCGTTCTTTCCCTCCTACGTTCGTTCGTTCGTTCGTTCTTTGTTTCCTACGTTCGTTCGTTCGTTCCTACGTTCGTTCTTTGTTTCCTCCGTTCGTTCTTTCCTTCCGACGTTCGTTTGTTCGTTCCCACGTTCGTTCTTTCCTTCCTAGGTTCGTTCGTTCGTTCCTACGTTCGTTCTTTGTTTCCTACGTTCGTTCCTTCCTTCCTACGTTCGTTCTTTCCTTCCTACGTTCTCTCAGTCCTACGTTCGTTCGTTCGTTCCTACGTTCGTTCTTTCCTTCCTACGTTCGTTTGTTGCTTCCTGCGCTCGTTCTTTCTTTCCTACGTTCGTTTGTTCCTTCCTACGTTCGTTCGTTCGTTCCTACGTTCGTTCTTTCCTTCCAACGTTCGTTCTTTCCTTCCTACGTTCGTTCTTTCGTTCCTACATCCGTTCTTTCCTTCCTACGTTCGTTCGTTCGTTCCTACGTTCGTTGGATCGTTCCTACGTTCGTTCTCTCAGTCCTACGTTCGTTCTTTCCTTCCTACGTTCGTTCTTTCCTTCCTACGTTCGTTTGTTGCTTCCTACGCTCGTTCTTTCCTTCCTACGTTCGTTTGTTCCTTCCTACGTTCGTTCGTTCGTTCCTACGTTCGTTCTTTGTTTCCTACGTTCGTTCTTTGTTTCCTACGTTCGTTCGTTCGTTCCTACGTTCGTTCTTTGTTTCCTACGTTCGTTCGTTCGTTCCTACGTTCGTTCTTTGTTTCCTACGTTCGTTCTTTTCTTCCTACGTTCGTTTGTTCGTTCCTACGTTCGTTCGTTCGTTTCCACGTTCGTTCTTTGCTTCCTAGGTTCGTTCGTTCGTTCCTGCGTTCGTTCTTTGTTTCCTACGTTCGTTCTTTCCTTCCTACGTTCGTTCTTTCCTTCCTAGATTCTTTCTTTCCTTCCTACGTTCGTTCGTTCGTTCCCACGTTCGTTCTTTCCTTCCTACGTTCGTTCTTCCCCTCCTACGTTGTTTCTTTCCTGCCTACGTTCGTTCTTTCCTTCGTACGTTCGTTCGTTCCTACGTTCGTTCTTTCCTTCCTACATTCGTTCTTTCCTTCCTACGTTCGTTCATTCGTTCGTTCCTACGTTCGTTCTTTCCTTCATACATTCGTTCGTTCCTACGTTCGTTCGATCGTTCCTACGTTCGTTCTCTCATTCCTAGGTTCGTTCGTTCCTACCTACTTTCCTTCCTACGTTCGTTCTTTCCTTCCTACGTTCGTTGTTTCCTTCCTACGTTCGTTTGTTCCTTCCTACGTTCGTTCTTTCCTTCCAACGATCGTTCTTTCCTTCCTACGTTCGTTCTTTCCTTCCTACGTTCGTTCTTGCCTTCCTACGTTCGTTCTTTCCTTCCTACGTTCCTTCGTTCGTTCCTACGTTCGTTCTTTCCCTCCTACGTTCTTTCTTTCCTTCCTACGTTCGTTCTTTCCTTCGTACGTTCGTTCGTTCCTACGTTCCTTCTTTCCTTCCTACATTCGTTCTTTCCTTCCTACGTTCGTTCGTTCCTAGGTTCGTTCTTTCCTTCATACATTCTTTCGTTCCTACGTTCGTTCTCTCATTCCTAGGTTCGTTCGTTCCTACCTACTTTCCTTCCTACGTTCGTTCTTTCCTTCCTACGTTCGTTCGTTCGTTCCTACGTTCGTTCTTTGTTTCCTACGTTCGTTCTTTTCTTCCTACGTTCGTTTGTTCGTTCCTACGTTCGTTCGTTCGTTTCCACGTTCGTTCTTTGCTTCCTAGGTTCGTTCGTTCGTTCCTGCGTTCGTTCTTTGTTTCCTACGTTCGTTCTTTCCTTCCTACGTTCGTTCTTTCCTTCCTAGATTCTTTCTTTCCTTCCTACGTTCGTTCGTTCGTTCCCACGTTCGTTCTTTCCTTCCTACGTTCGTTCTTCCCCTCCTACGTTGTTTCTTTCCTTCCTACGTTCGTTCTTTCCTTCGTACGTTCGTTCGTTCCTACGTTCGTTCTTTCCTTCCTACATTCGTTCTTTCCTTCCTACGTTCGTTCATTCGTTCGTTCCTACGTTCGTTCTTTCCTTCATACATTCGTTCGTTCCTACGTTCGTTCGATCGTTCCTACGTTCGTTCTCTCATTCCTAGGTTCGTTCGTTCCTACCTACTTTCCTTCCTACGTTCGTTCTTTCCTTCCTACGTTCGTTGTTTCCTTCCTACGTTCGTTTGTTCCTTCCTACGTTCGTTCTTTCCTTCCAACGATCGTTCTTTCCTTCCTACGTTCGTTCTTTCCTTCCTACGTTCGGTCTTGCCTTCCTACGTTCGTTCTTTCCTTCCTACGTTCCTTCGTTCGTTCCTACGTTCGTTCTTTCCCTCCTACGTTCTTTCTTTCCTTCCTACGTTCGTTCTTTCCTTCGTACGTTCGTTCGTTCCTACGTTCCTTCTTTCCTTCCTACATTCGTTCTTTCCTTCCTACGTTCGTTCGTTCGTTCGTTCCTAGGTTCGTTCTTTCCTTCATACATTCTTTCGTTCCTACGTTCGTTCTCTCATTCCTAGGTTCGTTCGTTCCTACCTACTTTCCTTCCTACGTTCGTTCTTTCCTTCCTACGTTCGTTTGTTCCTTCCTACGTTCGTTCGTTCGTTCCTACGTTCGTTCTTTGTTTCCTACGTTCGTTCTTTGTTTCCTACGTTCGTTCGTTCGTTCCTACGTTCGTTCTTTGTTTCCTACGTTCGTTCGTTCGTTCCTACGTTCGTTTTGTTTCCTACGTTCGTTCTTTCCTTCCTACGTTCGTTTGTTCGTTCCCACGTTCGTTCTTTCCTTCCTAGGTTCGTTCGTTCGTTCCTACGTTCGTTCTTTGTTTCGTACGTTCGTTCTTTCTTTCCTACGTTCGTTCTTTCCTTACTAGATTCTTTCTTTCCTTCCTACGTTCGTTCGTTCGTTCCCACGTTCGTTCTTTCCTTCCTACGTTCGTTCTTTCCCTCCTACGTTCTTACTTTCCTTCCTACATTCGTTCTTTCCTTCCTACGTTCGTTCGTTCCTACGTTCGTTCTTTCCTTCATACATTCGTTCGTTCCTACGTTCGTTCTTTCCTTCCTACATTCGTTTGTTCCTTCCTACGTTCGTTCTTTCCTTCCTACGTTCGTCTGTTGCTTCCTACACTCGTTCTCTTCGTCCTACGTTCGTTGTTTCCTTCCTACGTTCGTTTGTTCCTTCCTACGTTCGTTCTTTCCTTCCAACGATCGTTCTTTCCTTCCTACGTTCGTGCCTTCCTACGTTCGTTCTTTCCTTCCTACGTTCCTTCGTTCGTTCCTACGTTCGTGCTTTCCATCCTACGTTCTTTCTTTCCGTTCTACGTTCGTTCTTTCCTTCCTACGTTCGTTCTTTCCTTCCTACGTCCGTTCTTTCCTTCCTACGTTCGTTCGTTCCTTCCTACGTTCGTTCTATCGTTCCTACGTTCGTTCGTTCGTTCCTACGTTCGTTCTTTCCTTCCTACGTTCGTTTGTTGCTTCCTACGTTCGTTTGTTCCTTCCTACGTTCGTTCGTTCGTTCCTACGTTCGTTCTTTCCTTCCTACGTTCGTTCTTTCATTCCTACATCCGTTCTTTCCTTCCTACGTTCGTTCGGTCGTTCCTACGTTCGTTCGATCGTTCCTACGTTCGTTCTCTCAGTCCTACGTTCGTTCCTACGTTCGTTCTTTCTTTCCTACGTTCGTTCTTTCCTTCCTACGTTCGTTTGTTGCTTCCTACGTTCGTTTGTTGCTTCCTACGCTCGTTCGTTCCTATGTTCGTTCTTTGTTTCCTACGTTCGTTCCTTGTTTCCTACGTTCGTTCGTTCGTTCTTTGTTTCCTACGTTCGTTCTTTCCCTCCTACGTTCGTTCGTTCGTTCCTACGTTCGTTCTTTGTTTCCTACGTTCGTTCGTTCGTTCCTACGTTCGTTCTTTGTTTCCTCCGTTCGTTCTTTCCTACCGACGTTCGTTTGTTCGTTCCCACGTTCGTTCTTTCCTTCCTAGGTTCGTTCGTTCGTTCCTACGTTCGTTCTTTGTTTCCTACGTTCGTTCCTTCCTTCCTACGTTCGTTCTTTCCTTCCTACGTTCTCTCAGTCCTACGTTCGTTCGTTCGTTCCTACGTTCGTTCTTTCCTTCCTACGTTCGTTTGTTGCTTCCTGCGCTCGTTCTTTCTTTCCTACGTTCGTTTGTTCCTTCCTACGTTCGTTCGTTCGTTCCTACGTTCGTTCTTTCCTTCCAACGTTCGTTCTTTCCTTCCTACGTTCGTTCTTTCGTTCCTACATCCGTTCTTTCCTTCCTACGTTCGTTCGTTCGTTCCTACGTTCGTTCGATCGTTCCTACGTTCGTTCTCTGAGTCCTACATTCGTTCGTTCGTTCCTACGTTCGTTCTTTCTTTCCTACGTTCGTTCTTTCCTTCCTACGTTCGTTTGTTGCTTCCTAAGCTCGTTCTTTCCTTCCTACGTTCGTTTGTTGCTTCCAACGCTCGTTCTTTCCTTCCTACGTTCGTTTGTTCCTTCCTACGTTCGTTCGTTCGTTCCTATGTTCGTTCTTTGTTTCCTACGTTCGTTCCTTGTTTCCTACGTTCGTTCTTTGTTTCCTACGTTCGTTCTTTGTTTCCTACGTTCGTTCCTTCGTTCCTACGTTCGTTCTTTGTTTCCTACGTTCGTTCCTACGTTCGTTCTTTGTTTCCTCCGTTCGTTCATTCCTTCCGACGTTCGTTTGTTCGTTCCCACGTTCGTTCTTTCCTTCCTAGGTTCGTTCGTTCGTTCCTACGTTCGTTCTTTGTTTTCTACGTTCGTTCTTTCCTTCCTACGTCCTTTCTTTCCGTTCTACGTTCGTTCTTTCCTTCCTACGTTCGTTCTTTCCTTCCTACGTCCGTTCTTTCCTTCCTACGTTCGTTCTATCGTTCCTACGTTCGTTCTCTCAGTCCAACGTTCGTTCGTTCGTTCCTACGTTCGTTCTTTCCTTCCTACGTTCGTTTGTTGCTTCCTGCGCTCGTTCTTTCTTTCCTACGTTCGTTTGTTCCTTCCTACGTTTGTTCGTTCGTTCCTACGTTCGTTCTTTCCTTCCAACGTTCGTTCTTTCCTTCCTACGTTCGTTCGTTCGTTCCTACGTTCTTTCTTTCCGTTCTACGTTCGTTCTTTCCTTCCTACGTTCGTTCTTTCCTTCCTACATCCGTTCTTTCCTTCCTACGTTCGTTCGATCGTTCCTACGTTCGTTCTCTCAGTCCTACGTTCGTTCGTTCGTTCCTACGTTCGTTCTTTCTTTCCTACGTTCGTTCTTTCCTTCCTACGTTCGTTTGTTGCTTCCTACGCTCGTTCTTTCCTTCCTACGTTCGTTTGTTGCTTCCAACGCTCGTTCTTTCCTTCCTACGTTCGTTTGTTCCTTCCTACGTTCGTTTGTTCCTTCCTACGTTCGTTCGTTCGTTCCTATGTTCGTTCTTTGTTTCCTACGTTCGTTCTTTGTTTCCTACGTTCGTTCGTTCGTTCGTTCCTACGTTCGTTCTTTGTTTCCTACGTTCGTTCTTTGTTTCCTACGTTCGTTCGTTCGTTCCTACGTTCGTTCTTTGTTTCCTACGTTCGTTCCTACGTTCGTTCTTTGTTTCCTACGTTCGTTCCTTCCTTCCTACGTTCGTTTGTTCGTTCCCACGTTCGTTCTTTCCTTCCTAGGTTCGTTCGTTCGTTCCTACGTTCGTTCTTTGTTTCGTACGTTCGTTCTTTCCTTCCTAGATTCTTTCTTTCCTTCCTACGTTCGTTCGTTCCCACGTTCGTTCTTTCCTTCCTACGTTCGTTATTTCCCTCCTACGTTCTTTCTTTCCTTCCTACATTCGTTCTTTCCTTCCTACGTTCGTTCTTTCCTTCATACATTCGTTAGTTCCTACGTTCGTTCTTTCCTTCCTACATTCGTTTGTTCCTTCCTACGTTCGTTCGTTCCTACGTTCGTTCTTTCCTTCATACATTCGTTCGTTCGATCGTTCCTACGTTCATTCTCTCATTCCTAGGTTCGTTCGTTCCTACCTACTTTCCTTCCTACGTTCGTTCTTTCCTTCCTACGTTCGTCTGTTGCTTCCTACACTCGTTCTCTTCGTCCTACGTTCGTTGTTTCCTTCCTACGTTCGTTCTTTCCTTCGTTCGTTCCTACGTTCCTTCTTTCCTTCCTACATTCGTTCTTTCCTTCTTACGTTAGTTCATTCGTTCCTACGTTCCTTCTTTCCTTCATACATTCGTTCGTTCCTACGTTCGTTCGATCGTTCCTACGTTCATTCTCTCAGTCCTAGGTTCGTTCGTTCCTACCTACTTTCCTTCCTACGTTCGTTCGTTCGTTCCTACGTTCGTTCTTTCCTTCCTACGTTCGTTCTTTCCCTCCTACGTTCTTTCTTTCCTTCGTACATTCGTTCTTTCCTTCCTACGTTCGTTCTTTCCTTCCTACGTTCGTTCGTTCCTACGTTCGTTCTTTCCTTCATACATTCGTTCGTTACTACGTTCGTTCTTTCCTTCCTACATTCGTTTGTTCCTTCCTACGTTCGTTCTTTCCTTCATACATTCGTTCGTTCCTACGTTCGTTCGATCGTTCCTACGTTCATTCTCTCATTCCTAGGTTCGTTCGTTCCTACTTACTTTCCTTCCTACGTTCGTCTGTTGCTTCCTACACTCGTTCTCTTCGTCCTACGTTCGTTGTTTCCTTCCTACGTTCGTTTGTTCCTTCCTACGTTCGTTCTTTCTTTCCAACGATCGTTCTTTCCTACTTACGTTCCTTCGTTCGTTCCTACGTTCGTTCTTTCCCTCCTACGTTCGTTCTTTCCTTCCTACGTTCGTTCTTTCCTTCGTACGTTCGTTCGTTCCTACGTTCCTTCTTTCCTTTCTACATTCGTTCTTTCCTTCCTACGTTAGTTCATTCGTTCCTACGTTCCTTCTTTCCTTCATACATTCGTTCGTTCGATCGTTCCTACGTTCGTTCTCTCATTCCTAGGTTCGTTCGTTCCTACCTACTTTCCTTCCTACGTTCGTTCCTACGTTCGTTCTTTCCTTCCTACGTTCGTTTGTTGCTTCCTATGCTCGTTCTTTCCTTCCTACGTTCGTTCGATCGTTCCTACGTTCGTTCTCTCAGTCCTACGTTCGTTCTTTCCTTCCTACGTTCGTTCTTTCCTTCCTACGCTCGTTCTTTCCTTCCTACGTTCGTTTGTTACTTCCTACGCTCGTTCGTTCGTTCGTACGTTCGTTCGTACGTTCGTTCTTTGTTTCCTACGTTCGTTCGTTCTTTGTTTCCTACGTTCGTTCCTACGTTCGTTCTTTGTTTCCTACGTTCGTTCTTTCCTTCCTACATTCGTTCTTTCCTTCCTACGTTCGTTCGTTCGTTCCTACGTCCGTTCTTTCCTTCCTACGTTCGTTCGTTCCTTCCTACGTTCGTTCTCTCAGTCCTACGTTCGTTCGTTCGTTCCTACGTTCGTTCTTTCCTTCCTACGTTCGTTCTTTCCTTCCTACGTTCGTTGTTTCCTTCCTACGTTCCTTCGTTCGTTCCTACGTTCGTTCTTTCCCTCCTACGTTCGTTCTTTCCTTCCTACGTTCGTTCTTTCCTTCGTACGTTCGTTCGTTCCTACGTTCCTTCTTTCCTTTCTACATTCGTTCTTTCCTTCCTACGTTAGTTCATTCGTTCCTACGTTCCTTCTTTCCTTCATACATTCGTTCGTTCGATCGTTCCTACGTTCGTTCTCTCATTCTTAGGTTCGTTCGTTCCTACCTACTTTCCTTCCTACGTTCGTTCGTTCGTTCCTACGTTCGTTCTTTCCTTCCTACGTTCGTTTGTTGCTTCCTATGCTCGTTCTTTCCTTCCTACGTTCGTTTTTTCCTTCCTACGTTCGTTCGATCGTTCCTACGTTCGTTCTCTCAGTCCTACGTTCGTTCTTTCCTTCCTACGTTCGTTCTTTCCTTCCTACGCTCGTTCTTTCCTTCCTACGTTCGTTTGTTACTTCCTTCGCTCGTTCGTTCGTTCCTACGTTCGTTCGTTTGTTCCTATGTTCGTTCTTTGTTTCCTACGTTCGTTCTTTCCTTCCTACGTTCGTTCCCACGTTCGTTCTTTCCTTCCTAGGTTCGTTCGTTCGTTCCTACGTTCGTTCTTTGTTTCCTACGTTCGTTCTTTCCTTCCTACGTTCGTTCTTTCCTTCCTAGATTCTTTCTTTCCTTCCTACGTTCGTTCGTTCGTTCCCACGTTCGTTCTTTCCTTCCTACGTTCGTTCTTTCCCTCCTACGTTCTTTCTTTCCTCCCTACTTTCGTTCTCTCATTCCTAGGTTCGTTCGTTCCTACCTATTTTCCTTCCCACGTTCGTTGTTTCCTTCCAACGCTCGTTTGTTCCTACGTTTGTTCCTACTTTAGTTCTTTCCTTCCTTCCTACGTCCGTTCTTTCCTTCCTACGTTTGTTCTTTCCTTCCTACGTTTGTTCTTTCCTTCCTACGTTCGTTCATTCCTTCGTTCTTTCCTTCCTACGTTTGTTCATTCGTTCCTATGTTCGTTCTTTCCTTCCTACGTTCGTTCTTACGTTTGTTCTTTCCTTCGTACGTTCGTAGGAACGATCGAACCAACGTAGGAAGAAAAGAACGAACGTAGGAAGTAAAGAACAAACGTAGGAAGGAACAAACGACCGTAGGAAGGAAAGAACGAAGTTAGGAAGGAAAGAACGAAGGTAGGAAGGAAAGAACACACGTAGGAACGAACGAACGAACGTTGGAAGAATGAACGAACGTAGGAAGGAAAGAACGAACGTAGAAAGGAAAGAACGAACGTAGGAAGGAAAAAACGAATGTAGGAAGGAAGGAACGAACGTAGGAAGGAAAGGACGAAGGTAGGAAAGAAAGAACGAACGTAAGAAGGAACGAACGAACGTAGGAAGGAAAGAACGAACGTAGGAAAGAAAGAACGAACGTAGGAAGGAAACTAAAGTAGGAACAAACGTAGGAACGAACGAACGTAGGAACGATCGAACGAACGTAGGTAGAAAAGAACGAACGTAGGAAGGAAAGAACGAACGTATGAAGTAAGGAACGAACGTAGGAAAGAACGAACAAACGTAGGAAGGAAAGAACGAACGTAGGAAGGAAAGAACGAACGTAGGAAGGAAAGAACAATCGTAGGAATGAAATAAAAACGTAGGAACGAACGAACGAACGAACGTAGGAACTAACGAACGTGGGAAGGAAAAAACGAACGTAGGAACGATCGAACGAACGTAGGACGAAATGAACGAACATAGGAACGAATGAACGAACGTAGGAAAGAACGAACAAACGTTGGAAGGAAAGAACAAACGTAGGAAGGAAAGAACGAACGTAGGAAGGAAAGAACGAACATAGGAACGAATGAACGAACGTAGGAAGGAAAAAACGAATGTAGTAAGGAAGGAACGAACGTACGAAGGAAAGAACGAATGTAGGAAGGAAGGAACGAACGTACGAAGGAAAGAACTAAAGTAGGAACGAACGAACGTAGGAAGGAAAGAACGAACGTAGGAAGGAAAGAACAAACGTAGGAAGGAAAGAATGAACGTAGGAACGAACGAACGAACGTAGGATGGAAAGAACGAACGTAGGAGGGAAAAAACGAACATAGGAAGGAAAGAGACAACGTATGAGGGCAAGAACGATCTAGGAAGGAAAGAACGAACGTGGGAAGGAGAGAAAGAACCTAGGAAGGAAAGAACGAACGTAGGAAGGAAATAACGAACGTAGGAAACAAAGAACGAACGTAGGAACGAACGAACGAACGTAGGAAGGAACACACGAACGTAGGAAAGAAACAAAGAACGTAGGACGGAAAGAACGAACGTAGGACGGAAAGAACGAACGTAGGAACGAACGAACGAACCTAGGACTGAGAGAACGAACGTAGGAACGATCGAACGAACGTAGGAACGAACGAACGAACGAACGTATAAAGGAAAGAACGAACGTAGGAACGAACGAACGAACGAACATAGGAAGGAAAGAACGAACGTAGGAAGGAAAGAACGAATGTAGGAACGAACGAACGAACATAGGAAGGAAAGAACGAACATAGGAGGGAAAGAACGAACGTAGGAAGGAAAAAAGAACGAACGTAGGAAGGAAAGAAAGAACGTAGGAGGGAAAGAACGAACGTAGGAAGGAAAGAACGAACGTGGGAACGAACGAACGAACTTAGGAAGGAAAGAAAGAATCTAGGAAGGAAAGAACGAACGTAGGAAACAAAGAACGAACGTAGGAAACAAAGAACGAACGAACGAACCTCGGAAGGAAAGAAAGAACCTAGGAAGGAAACAACGAACATAGGTAGGAATGAACGAACGTAGGAAACAAAGAACGAACGTAGGAACGAACGTAGGAACGAACGAACGAACGTAGGAAGGAACAAACGAACGTAGGAAGGAAATAACGAACGTAGGAAGGAAACAACGAGCGTAGGAAGCAACAAACGAACGTAGGAAGGAAAGAACGAGCGTAGGATCGAACGAACGTAGGAAGGAAAGAACGAGCGTAGGATCGAACGAACGAACGTAGGATGGAAAGAAAGAACGTAGGAACGAACGAACGAACGAACGAACGAACGTAGGAAGGAATGAACGAACGTAGGAAGGATAGAACGAACGTAGGAAGGAAAGAACGAACGTAGGAACGAACGAACGAACGTAGGAAGGAAAGAACGAACGTAGGAAGGAAAGAACGAAAGTAGGAAGGAATGAACGATCGTAGGAAGGAAAGAACGAACGTAGGAAGGAAAGAACGAACGTAGGAAGAAAAGAACGAACGTAGGAAGGAAAGAACGAACGTAGGAAGGAAAGAACGAACGTAGGAAGGAAAGAACGAACGTAGGAAGGAAAGAACGAACGTAGGAAGGTAAGAACGAACGTAGGAAGGAAAAAACGAATGTAGGAAGGAAGGAACTAACGTAGGAAGGAAAGAACGAACGTAGGAAAGAAGGAACGAACGTAGGAAGGAACGAACGAACGTAGGAAGGAAAGAACGAACGGAGGAAGGAAAGAACGAACGTACGAAGGAAAGAACGAACGTACGAAGGAAAGAACGAACGTACGAAGGAAAGAACGAACGTAGGAAGGAAAGAACGAACGTAGGAACAAACGAACGAACGTAGGAAGGAAAGAACGAACGTAGGAAGGAAAGAACGAACGTAGGAATGAAAGAACTAAAGTAGGAACAAACGTGGGAACGAACGAACGTAGGAAGGAAAGAACGAACGTAGGAAGGAAAGAACGAACGTAGGAACGATCGAACGAACGTTGGAAGAAAAGAACGAGCGTAGGAAGGAAAGAACGAGCGTAGGAAGGAAAGAACGAATGTAGGAACGAAAGAACAAAGGTGAGAACGAACGAACGAACGTAGGAAGGAAAGAACGAACATAGGAAGGATAGAACGAACGTTGGAAGGAAAAAATGAATGTAGGAAGGAAGGAACGAACGTAGGAAGGAAAGAACGAAGGTAGGAAAGAAAGAACGAACGTGGGAAGGATCGAACGAACGTAGTAAGGAAAGAACGAACGTAGGAAGGAAAGAACGAACGTAGGAACGATCGAACGAACGTAGGAAGAAAAGAACGAACGTAGGAAGGAAAGAACGAACGTAGGAAGGAAAGAACGAACGTAGGAAGTAAAGAACAAACGTAGGAAGGAAAGAACGAACGTAGGAACGAACGAACGAACGTAGGAACGAACGAACGAACGTAGGAAGGAAAGAACGAACGTAGGAAGGAAAGAACGAACGTAGGAAGGAAAGAACGAACGTAGGAGGGAAAGAACGAACCTAGGAAGGAAAGAACGAACGTAGGAAGGAAAGAACGATCGTAGGAAGGAAAGAACGAACGTAGGAAGGAACGAACGAACGGAGTAAGGAAAGAACGAACGTAGGAAGGAACGAACGAACGGAGTAAGGAAAGAACGAACGTAGGAAGGAAAGAACGAACGTACGAAGGAAAGAACAAACGTAAGAACGAACGAACGAACGTATGAAGGAAAGAACGAACGTAGGAAGGAAAAAAGGAATGTACGAAGGAAGGAACGAACGTAGGAAGGAAAGAACGAAGGTAGGAAAGAAAGAACGAACGTAGGAAGGAACGAACGAACGTAGTAAGGAAAGAACGAACGTAGGAAGAAAAGAACGAACGGAAGAAGGAAAGAACGAACGTACGAAGGAAAGAACGAACGTAGGAAGGAAAGAACAAACGAACGAACGTAGGAAGGAAAGAACGAACGTAGGAAGGAAGGAACGAACGTAGAAAGGAAAGAACGAACGTAGGAAGGAAGGAACGAACGTACGAAGGAAAGAACTAAAGTAGGAACAAACGTAGGAACGAACGAACGAACGTAGGAAGGAAACAAAGAACGTAGGAACGATCGAACGAACGTAGGAAGAAAGAACGAACGTAGGAAGGAAAGAACGAACGTATGAAGTAACGAACAAACGTAGGAGGGAAAGAACGAACGTAGGAAGGAAAGAACGAACGTAGGAAGGAAAGAACAAACGTAGGAAGGAAAGAACGAACGTAGGAACGAACGAACGAACGTAGGAAGGAAAGAACGAACGTAGGAGGGAAAGAACGAACGTAGGAAGGAAAGAAACAACGTAGGAGCGTAAGAACGAACTAGGAAGGAAAGAACGAACGTGGGAACGAACGAACGAACGTTGGAAGGAAAGAAAGAACCTAGGAAGGAAAGAACGAACGTAGGAAGGAAATAACGAACGTACGAAACAAAGAACGAAGGTAGTAACGAACGAACGAACGTAGGAAGGAACAAACGAACGTAGGAAGGAAACAACGAACGTAGGACGAAAAGAACGAACGTAGGAAGGAACAAACGAACGTAGGAAGGAAAGAACGAAAGTAGGAAGGAAAGAACGAAAGTAGGTACGAACGAACGAACCTAGGAATGAGAGAACGAACGTAGGAACGATCGAACGAACGTAGGAACGAATGAATGTATAAAGGAAAGAACGAACGTAGGAACGAACGAACGTAGGAAGGAAAGAACGAATGGAGGAAGGAAAGAACGAACGTAGGAAGGAAAGACCGAACGTAGGAAGGAAAGAACGAACGTAGGAACGAAAGAACGAACGTAGGAAGGAAAGAACGAACGTGGGAACGAACGAACGAACATAGGAAAGAAAGAAAGAACCTAGGAAGGAAAGAACGAGCGTCGGAAGCAACAAACGAACGTAGGAAGGAAAGAACGAACGTACGAAGGAAGGAACGAACGTACGAAGGAAAGAACTAAAGGAGGAACAAACGTAGGAACGAACGAACGTAGGAAGGAAACAAAGAACGTAGGAACGATCGAACGAACGTAGGAAGAAAGAACGAACGTAGGAAGGAAAGAACGAAAGTATGAAGTAAGGAACGAACGTAGGAAGGAAAGAACGAACGTAGGAAGGAAAGAACGAACGTAGGAAGGAAAGAACAAACGTAGGAAGGAAAGACCGAACGTAGGAACGAACGAACGTAGGAAGGAAAGAACGAACGTAGGACGGAAAGAACGAACATAGGAAGGAAAGAAACAACGTAGGAGGGCAAGAACGAACTAGGAAGGAAAGAACGAATGTGGGAACGAACGAATGAACGTTGGAAGGAAAGAAAGAACCTAGGAAGGAAAGAACGAACGTAGGAAGGAAATAACGAACGTACGAAACAAAGAACGAAGGTAGGAACGAACGAACGTACGAACGTAGGAAGGAACAAACGAACGTAGGAAGGAAACAACGAACGTAGGACGAAAAGAACGAACGTAGGAAGCAACAAACGGACGTAGGAAGGAAAGAACGAAAGTAGGTACGAACGAACGAACCTAGGAATGAGAGAACGAACGTAGGAACGATCGAACGAACGAATGAATGTATGAAGGAAAGAACGAACGTAGGAACGAACGAACGAACGTAGGAAGGAAAGAACGAATGTAGGAAGGAAAGAAGGAACGTAGGAACGAACGAACGAACGTAGGAACGAAAGAACGAACGTAGGAAACAAAGAACGAACGTAGGAACGAACGAACGAACCTTGGAAGGAAAGAACGAACGTGGGAACGAACGAACGAAGGAAAGAAAGAACCTAGGAAGGAAAGAACGAGCGTCGGAAGCAACAAACGAACGTAGGAAGGAAAGAACGAACGTAGGAAGGAAAGAACGAACGTAGGAACGAACGAACGAACGTAGGACTGAGAGAACGAACGTAGGAACGATCGGACGAACGTAGGAAGGAACGAAAGAACTAACGATCGAACGTAGGAAGGAAAGAACGAACGTAGGAAGGAAAGAACGAACGTACGAAGGAAAGAACAAACGTGAGAACGAACGAACGAACGTAGGAAGGAAAGAACGAACGTAGGAAGGAAAGAACGAACATAGGAACGAATTCACGAACGTAGGAAGGAAAGAACGAACGTAGGAAGGAAAGAACGAACGTAGGAAGGAAAAAACGAATGTAGGAAGGAAGGAACGAACGTAGGAAGGAAAGAACGAAGGTAGGAAAGAAAGAACGAACGTAGGAAGGATCGAACGAACGTAGTAAGGAAAGAACGAACGTAGGAAGGAAAGAACGAACGTAGGAAGGAAAGAACTAAAGTAGGAACAAACGTGGGAACGAACGAACGTAGGAAGGAAAGAACGAACGTAGGAACGATGGAACGAACGTAGGCAGAAAAGAACGAACGTAGGAAGGAAAGAACGAACGTAGGAAGGAAATAACGAACGTAGGAAGGATAGAACGAACGTAGGGAGTAAAGAACAAACGTAGGAAGGAAAGAACGAACGTAGGAACGAACGAACGAACGTAGGAAGGAAAGAACGAACGTAGGAGGGAAAGAACGAACCTAGGAAGGAAAGAACGAACGTAGGAAGGAAAGAACGAACGTAGGAAGGAAAGAACGATCGTAGGAATGAAAGAACGAACGTAGGAAGGAACGAACGAACGGAGGAAGGAAAGAACGAACGTAGGAAGGAAAGAACGAACGTACGAAGGAAAGAACAAACGTAAGAACGAACGAACGAACGTAGGAAGGAAAGAACGAACGTAGGAATGAAAGAACGAACGTAGGAAGGAAAAAACGAATGTAGGAAGGAAGGAACGAACGTAGGAAGGAAAGAATGAAGGTAGGAAAGAAAGAACGAACGTAGGTAGGAACGAACGAACGTAGTAAGGAAAGAACGAACGTAGGAAGGAAAGAACGAACGGAGGAAGGAAAGAACGAACGTACGAAGGAAAGAACGAACGGAGGAAGGAAAGAACGAACGTACGAAGGAAAGAACGAACGTAGGAAGGAAAGAACAAACGTAGGAACAAACGAACGAACGTAGGAAGGAAAGAACGAACGTAGGAAGGAACGAACGAACGTAGGAAGGAAAGAACGAACGTAGAAAGGAAGGAACGAACGTACGAAGGAAAGAACTAAAGTAGGAACAAACGTAGGAACGAACGAACGTAGGAAGGAAACAACGAACGTAGGAACGATCGAACGAACGTAGGAAGAAAGAACGAACGTAGGAAGGAAAGAACGAACGTATGAAGTAAGCAACGAACGTAGGAAAGAACGAACAAACGTAGGAAGGAAAGAACGAACGTAGGAAGGAAAGAACGAACGTAGGAAGGAAAGAACAAACGTAGGAAGGAAAGAACGAACGTAGGAACGAACGAACGAACGTAGGAAGGAAAGAACGAACGTAGGAAGGAAAGAACTAAAGTAGGAACAAACGTGGGAACGAACGAACGTAGGAAGGAAAGAACGAACGTAGGAACGATGGAACGAACGTAGGCAGAAAAGAACGAACGTAGGAAGGAAAGAACGAACGTAGGAAGGAAATAACGAACGTAGGAAGGATAGAACGAACGTAGGGAGTAAAGAACAAACGTAGGAAGGAAAGAACGAACGTAGGAACGAACGAACGAACGTAGGAAGGAAAGAACGAACGTAGGAAGGAAAGAACGAACGTAGGAAGGAAAGAACGAACGTAGGAGGGAAAGAACGAACCTAGGAAGGAAAGAACGAACGTAGGAAGGAAAGAACGAACGTAGGAAGGAAAGAACGATCGTAGGAATGAAAGAACGAACGTAGGAAGGAACGAACGAACGGAGGAAGGAAAGAACGAACGTAGGAAGGAAAGAACGAACGTACGAAGGAAAGAACAAACGTAAGAACGAACGAACGAACGTAGGAAGGAAAGAACGAACGTAGGAATGAAAGAACGAACGTAGGAAGGAAAAAACGAATGTAGGAAGGAAGGAACGAACGTAGGAAGGAAAGAATGAAGGTAGGAAAGAAAGAACGAACGTAGGAAGGAACGAACGAACGTAGTAAGGAAAGAACGAACGTAGGAAGGAAAGAACGAACGGAGGAAGGAAAGAACGAACGTACGAAGGAAAGAACGAACGGAGGAAGGAAAGAACGAACGTACGAAGGAAAGAACGAACGTAGGAAGGAAAGAACAAACGTAGGAACAAACGAACGAACGTAGGAAGGAAAGAACGAACGTAGGAAGGAACGAACGAACGTAGGAAGGAAAGAACGAACGTAGAAAGGAAGGAACGAACGTACGAAGGAAAGAACTAAAGTAGGAACAAACGTAGGAACGAACGAACGTAGGAAGGAAACAACGAACGTAGGAACGATCGAACGAACGTAGGAAGAAAGAACGAACGTAGGAAGGAAAGAACGAACGTATGAAGTAAGCAACGAACGTAGGAAAGAACGAACAAACGTAGGAAGGAAAGAACGAACGTAGGAAGGAAAGAACGAACGTAGGAAGGAAAGAACAAACGTAGGAAGGAAAGAACGAACGTAGGAACGAACGAACGAACGTAGGAAGGAAAGAACGAACGTAGGAAGGAAACAACGAACGTAGGACGAAAAGAACGAACGTAGGAAGGAAACAACGAACGTAGGACGAAAAGAACGAACGTAGGAAGCAACAAACGGACGTAGGAAGGAAAGAACGAAAGTAGGTACGAACGAACGAACCTAGGAATGAGAGAACGAACGTAGGAACGATCGAACGAACGTAGGAACGAATGAATGTATGAAGGAAAGAACGAACGTAGGAACGAACGAACGAACGAACGTAGGAAGGAAAGAACGAATGTAGGAAGGAAAGAACGAACGTAGGAACGAACGAACGAACGTAGGAACGAAAGAACGAACGTAGGAAACAAAGAACGAACGTAGGAACGAACGAACGAACCTTGGAAGGAAAGAACGAACGTGGGAACGAACGAACGAAGGAAAGAAAGAACCTAGGAAGGAAAGAACGAGCGTCGGAAGCAACAAACGAACGTAGGAAGGAAAGAACGAACGTAGGAAGGAAAGAACGAACGTAGGAACGAACGAACGAACGTAGGACTGAGAGAACGAACGTAGGAACGATCGAACGAACGTAGGAACGAACGAACGAACGTAGGAAGGAAACAACGGACGTAGGAAGGAACGAAGGAACTAACGATCGAACGTAGGAAGGAAAGAACGAACGTAGGAAGGAAAGAACGAACGTACGAAGGAAAGAACAAACGTGAGAACGAACGAACGAACGTAGGAAGGAAAGAACGAACGTAGGAAGGAAAGTACGAACATAGGAACGAATGCACGAACGTAGGAAGGAAAGAACGAACGTAGGAAGGAAAGAACGAACGTAGGAAGGAAAAAACGAATGTAGGAAGGAAGGAACGAACGTAGGAAGGAAAGAACGAAGGTAGGAAAGAAAGAACGAACGTAGGAAGGAAAAAACGAATGTAGGAAGGAAGGAACGAACGTAGGAAGGAAAGAATGAAGGTAGGAAAGAAAGAACGAACGTAGGTAGGAACGAACGAACGTAGTAAGGAAAGAACGAACGTAGGAAGGAAAGAACGAACGGAGGAAGGAAAGAACGAACGTACGAAGGAAAGAACGAACGGAGGAAGGAAAGAACGAACGTACGAAGGAAAGAACGAACGTAGGAAGGAAAGAACAAACGTAGGAACAAACGAACGAACGTAGGAAGGAAAGAACGAACGTAGGAAGGAACGAACGAACGTAGGAAGGAAAGAACGAACGTAGAAAGGAAGGAACGAACGTACGAAGGAAAGAACTAAAGTAGGAACAAACGTAGGAACGAACGAACGTAGGAAGGAAACAACGAACGTAGGAACGATCGAACGAACGTAGGAAGAAAGAACGAACGTAGGAAGGAAAGAACGAACGTATGAAGTAAGCAACGAACGTAGGAAAGAACGAACAAACGTAGGAAGGAAAGAACGAACGTAGGAAGGAAAGAACGAACGTAGGAAGGAAAGAACAAACGTAGGAAGGAAAGAACGAACGTAGGAACGAACGAACGAACGTAGGAAGGAAAGAACGAACGTAGGAAGGAAAGAACTAAAGTAGGAACAAACGTGGGAACGAACGAACGTAGGAAGGAAAGAACGAACGTAGGAACGATGGAACGAACGTAGGCAGAAAAGAACGAACGTAGGAAGGAAAGAACGAACGTAGGAAGGAAATAACGAACGTAGGAAGGATAGAACGAACGTAGGGAGTAAAGAACAAACGTAGGAAGGAAAGAACGAACGTAGGAACGAACGAACGAACGTAGGAAGGAAAGAACGAACGTAGGAAGGAAAGAACGAACGTAGGAAGGAAAGAACGAACGTAGGAGGGAAAGAACGAACCTAGGAAGGAAAGAACGAACGTAGGAAGGAAAGAACGAACGTAGGAAGGAAAGAACGATCGTAGGAATGAAAGAACGAACGTAGGAAGGAACGAACGAACGGAGGAAGGAAAGAACGAACGTAGGAAGGAAAGAACGAACGTACGAAGGAAAGAACAAACGTAAGAACGAACGAACGAACGTAGGAAGGAAAGAACGAACGTAGGAATGAAAGAACGAACGTAGGAAGGAAAAAACGAATGTAGGAAGGAAGGAACGAACGTAGGAAGGAAAGAATGAAGGTAGGAAAGAAAGAACGAACGTAGGAAGGAACGAACGAACGTAGTAAGGAAAGAACGAACGTAGGAAGGAAAGAACGAACGGAGGAAGGAAAGAACGAACGTACGAAGGAAAGAACGAACGGAGGAAGGAAAGAACGAACGTACGAAGGAAAGAACGAACGTAGGAAGGAAAGAACAAACGTAGGAACAAACGAACGAACGTAGGAAGGAAAGAACGAACGTAGGAAGGAACGAACGAACGTAGGAAGGAAAGAACGAACGTAGAAAGGAAGGAACGAACGTACGAAGGAAAGAACTAAAGTAGGAACAAACGTAGGAACGAACGAACGTAGGAAGGAAACAACGAACGTAGGAACGATCGAACGAACGTAGGAAGAAAGAACGAACGTAGGAAGGAAAGAACGAACGTATGAAGTAAGCAACGAACGTAGGAAAGAACGAACAAACGTAGGAAGGAAAGAACGAACGTAGGAAGGAAAGAACGAACGTAGGAAGGAAAGAACAAACGTAGGAAGGAAAGAACGAACGTAGGAACGAACGAACGAACGTAGGAAGGAAAGAACGAACGTAGGAAGGAAACAACGAACGTAGGACGAAAAGAACGAACGTAGGAAGGAAACAACGAACGTAGGACGAAAAGAACGAACGTAGGAAGCAACAAACGGACGTAGGAAGGAAAGAACGAAAGTAGGTACGAACGAACGAACCTAGGAATGAGAGAACGAACGTAGGAACGATCGAACGAACGTAGGAACGAATGAATGTATGAAGGAAAGAACGAACGTAGGAACGAACGAACGAACGAACGTAGGAAGGAAAGAACGAATGTAGGAAGGAAAGAACGAACGTAGGAACGAACGAACGAACGTAGGAACGAAAGAACGAACGTAGGAAACAAAGAACGAACGTAGGAACGAACGAACGAACCTTGGAAGGAAAGAACGAACGTGGGAACGAACGAACGAAGGAAAGAAAGAACCTAGGAAGGAAAGAACGAGCGTCGGAAGCAACAAACGAACGTAGGAAGGAAAGAACGAACGTAGGAAGGAAAGAACGAACGTAGGAACGAACGAACGAACGTAGGACTGAGAGAACGAACGTAGGAACGATCGAACGAACGTAGGAACGAACGAACGAACGTAGGAAGGAAACAACGGACGTAGGAAGGAACGAAGGAACTAACGATCGAACGTAGGAAGGAAAGAACGAACGTAGGAAGGAAAGAACGAACGTACGAAGGAAAGAACAAACGTGAGAACGAACGAACGAACGTAGGAAGGAAAGAACGAACGTAGGAAGGAAAGTACGAACATAGGAACGAATGCACGAACGTAGGAAGGAAAGAACGAACGTAGGAAGGAAAGAACGAACGTAGGAAGGAAAAAACGAATGTAGGAAGGAAGGAACGAACGTAGGAAGGAAAGAACGAAGGTAGGAAAGAAAGAACGAACGTAGGAAGGATCGAACGAACGTAGTAAGGAAAGAACGAACGTAGGAAGGAAAGAACGAACGTAGGAAGGAAAGAACTAAAGTAGGAACAAACGTGGGAACGAACGAACGTAGGAAGGAAAGAACGAACGTAGGAACGATGGAACGAACGTAGGCAGAAAAGAACGAACGTAGGAAGGAAAGAACGAACGTAGGAAGGAAATAACGAACGTAGGAAGGATAGAACAACGTAGGGAGTAAAGAACAAACGTAGGAAGGAAAGAACGAACGTAGGAACGAACGAACGAACGTAGGAAGGAAAGAACGAACGTAGGAAGGAAAGAACGAACGTAGGAAGGAAAGAACGAACGTAGGAGGGAAAGAACGAACCTAGGAAGGAAAGAACGAACGTAGGAAGGAAAGAACGATCGTAGGAATGAAAGAACGAACGTAGGAAGGAACGAACGAACGGAGGAAGGAAAGAACGAACGTAGGAAGGAAAGAACGAACATACGAAGGAAAGAACAAACGTAAGAACGAACGAACGAACGTAGGAAGGAAAGAACGAACGTAGGAAGGAAAGAACGAACGTAGGAATGAAAGAACGAACGTAGGAAGGAAAAAACGAATGTAGGAAGGAAGGAACGAACGTAGGAAGGAAAGAACGAAGGTAGGAAAGAAAGAACGAACGTAGGAAGGAACGAACGAACGTAGTAAGGAAAGAACGAACGTAGGAAGGAAAGAACGAACGGAGGAAGGAAAGAACGAACATACGAAGGAAAGAACGAACGGAGGAAGGAAAGAACGAACGTACGAAGGAAAGAACGAACGTAGGAAGGAAAGAACAAACGTAGGAACAAACGAACGAACGTAGGAAGGAAAGAACGAACGTAGGAAGGAACGAACGAACGTAGGAAGGAAAGAACGAACGTAGGAAGGAAGGAACGAACGTACGAAGGAAAGAACTAAAGTAGGAACAAACGTAGGAACGAACGAACGTAGGAAGGAAACAACGAACGTAGGAACGATCGAACGAACGTAGGAAGGAAAGAACAAACGTAGGAAGGAAAGAACGAACGTAGGAACGAACGAACGAACGTAGGAAGGAAAGAACGAACGTAGGAGGGAAAGAACGAACGTAGGAAGGAAAGAAACAACGTAGGAGGGCAAGAACGAACTAGGAAGGAAAGAACGAACGTGGGAACGAACGATCGAACGTTGGAAGGAAAGAAAGAACCTAGGAAGGAAAGAACGAACGTAGGAAGGAACAAACGAACGTAGGAAGGAAACAACGAACGTAGGACGAAAAGAACGAAAGTAGGAAGCAACAAACGAACGTAGGAAGGAAAGAACGAACGTCGGAAGGAAAGAACGAAAGTAGGTACGAACGAACGAACCTAGGAATGAGAGAACGAACGTAGGAACGAACGAATGTATGAATGAAAGAACGAACGTAGGAACGAACGAACGAACGAACGTAGGAAGGAAAGAACGAATGTAGGAAGGAAAGAACGAACGTAGGAACGAACGTAGGAAACAAAGAACGAACGAACGAACCTAGGAAGGAAAGAACGAACGTAGGAAGGAAAGAAAAACCTAGGAAGGAAAGAACGAACGTAGGAAGGAAAGAACGAACATAGGAAACAAAGAACGAACGAACGAACGTAGGAACGATCGAACGAACGTAGGAACGAACGAACGAACGTAGGAAGGAAACAACGGACGTAGGAACGAACGAAGGAACGAACGATCGAACGTAGGAAGGAAAGAACGAACGTAGGAAGGAAAGAACGAACGTAGAACGGAAAGAAAGAACGTAGGAACGAACGAAGGAACGTAGGAAGGAAAGAACGAACGTAGGAAGGAAAGAACGAACGTAGGAAGGAAAGAACGATCGTTGGAAGGAAAGAACGAACGTAGGAAGGATCGAACGAACGGAGGAAGGAAAGAACGAACGTAGGAAGGAAAGAACGATCGTTGGAAGGAAAGAACGAACGTAGGAAGGATCGAACGAACGGAGGAAGGAAAGAACGAACGTAGGAAGGAAAGAACGAACGTAGGAAGGAAAGAACGAACGTAGGAAGAAAAGAACGAACGTAGGAAGGAAAGAACGAACGTAGGAAGGTAAGAACGAACATAGGAACGAATGAACGAACGTAGGAAGGAAAGAACGCACGTAGGAAGGAAAGAACGAACGTAGGAAGGAAAAAACGTACGTTTGTTCTTTTGATCGTTCGTTCGTTCGTTCATTTGTACGTACGTCCGTACGTTCGATCTTTCGTTCGTTCATTCGTTGGTTCCTTCGTTATTTCGTTCATTCGTACGTACGAATTTTCGTTTGTTCTTTCGTTCGTTCGTTCGTATGTTCGTAAGTACGTTCGTTCGTTCGTTGCGTCGTTTGTACGTACGTTTGTTCCTTCGGTCGTATGTACGTACGTTCATTCGCTTGTTTCTTTGTTAGTTCGGTCGTTCGTTCGTACGTATGTTCAATCGTTCGTACGTACGTACGTTCACTCGTTCGTACGTACGTTTGCACGTTCGTTCGTTTGTACGTACATAGTTCTTTCCTTATTCTCTACCTACGTAATACGTACGTATGTTCGTTCGTTCGGTTATACGTACGTACATACGTTCGTTCGTTCCATAATTCGTTCGTTCGTTCGTTTGTTCGTACGTACGTTCGATCGTTCGTTCGTACGTACATAGGGACGAACGTTCGTTCCTTCGTTCGTTCGTTCTTTTCGTTCATACGTACGTACGTTCGATCGCTCGTTCGTTCGATCTATCGTTCGTTTGTACGTACATTCGTTCGTTCATTCTTACGTACGATTGTTCGTTTGTTCTTCCGTTTGTTCGTTCCATCGTTCGTTACTTCGTAAGTATGTACATTCGGTCGTATGTACGTACGTTGATCCGTTTGTTCGTTCCTACGTACGTATGTTCATTCGTACGTCCGTACATACGTTTGCTCGTTCGTTCATTCGTTCGTACGTACATAGTTCTTTCCTTATTCCCTGCCTACGTAATACGTAAGTACATTCGTTCGTTCTGTTATACGTACGTACATACATTCGTTACTACGTACGTTCTTACGTTCGTACATGCGTACGTTCGTTCGTTCAATCGTACGTTCTTTCAATAGTTCGTTCGATTGTTCGTATGTACGTACGTACGTTTGTTCGTTCGTTCGATCGTTCATTCTTACGTACGTACGTTCGGTCGTCCTTTCGTTCCTTCTTTTCGTTCGTTCGTTCATACGTACGTACGTTCGTTCGATCGCTCGTTCGTTCGTTCGTACGTACGTTCGATCGTTCATTAGTTCGTTCCTTCGTTATTTCGTTCGTACGTACGTTTGTTGGTTTGTTCTTTCGTTCGTTCGGTTGTACGTACGTACGTTCATTTGTTTGTTCGTTCGTTAGCTCGGTCGTTCATTCGTATGTACGTAAGTTTGCTCGTTTGTTCGTTCTTACGTACATATTTCTTTCCTCATTCCCTGCCTACGTAATACGTACGTACGTTCATTCGTTTGTTCCTTCGTTATTTCGTTTGTACGTACGTTCGTACGCTTGTTCGTTCGGTCGTTTGTTCATTCGGTCCTACGTTCGTTCCTTCGTTGATGCCTTCGTTCGTTCGTACGTACATAGTTCTTTCCTTATTCCCTGCCTACGTAATACGTACGTACGTACGTTCGTTTGCTCGTACGTACTGACGGACAAACGTTCTTTCCTTCGTTCGTACGTACGTTTGTTCATTCGATCGTTCGTTCGTTCGTTCTTTTATTCGTTCGTTCGTTCGATCTTTCGTTGGTTCCTTCGTACGTACGTATGTTCAATCGTTCGTACGTACGTTCGTCCATTCGTTTGTACGTACATAGTTCTTTCCTTATTCCCTGCCTACGTATTACGTACGTACGTATGTTCGTTCGTTCGGTTATACGTACGTACATACGTTTGTTCGTTCAATAATTCGTTCGTTCGTTCTTACGTACGTACGTTCGTTGGTTCGCTCGTACGTACGTAGGTACGAACGTTTTTTCCTTCGTTCGTTCTTTTCGTTCAATAATTCGTTCGTTCGTTCGTTCATACGTACGTACGTTCGTTCGATCGATCTATCGTTCGTTCATACGTACGTACGTTCGATCGATCGTTCGTTCTCTCGTTCATTCTTACGTACGATTGTTCGTTCCTTCGTAAGTACGTACGTTCGGTCGTATGTACGTACGTTGATTCGTTTGTTCGTTCGTTACTTCGGTCGGTCATTCGTACGTACGTACATACGTTTGCTCGTTCGTACGTACATAGTTCTTTCCTTATTCCCTGCCTACGTAATACGTAAGTACATTCGTTCAATCGTACGTTCGTTTGTTCAATCGTACGTTCGTTTGTTCAACCGTTCGTTCGTTCTTTCAATAGTTCGTTTGTTCGTATGTACGTACGTACGTTTGTTCGTTCGATCGTTCATTCTTACGTACGTACGTTCGTTGGTTCGTACGTACATAGGGACGAACGTTCGTTCCTTCGTTCGGTCGTTCTTTTGTTCGTTCGTACTTACGTTCGTTCGTTCTTACGTACGTGCGTTCGTTCGATCGTTTATTAGTTCGTTATTTCGTTCGTTGGTTTGTTCTTTCGTTCGTTCGGTTGAACGTACATACGTTCATTCGTTTGTTCGTTCGTTAGCTCGGTCGTTCGTTCGTATGTACGTAAGTTTGCTCGTTCGTTCGTACGTACATACTTCTTTCCTCATTCCCTGCCTACGTAATACGTCCGTACGTTCGCTCGTTCGTACGTATATGCGTACGTTCAATCGTTCGTTCTTTCGTTCGATCGTTCATTCCTTCGTTATTTCGTACGTACGTTCGTTCTTTCTTTCGTTCGTTCATTCGTTGTTTCGTACGTTCGGTCCCACGTTCGTTCCTTCGTTGATGCCTTGGTTCGTTCGTTCGTACATACGTTCTTTTCTTATTCCCTGCCTACGTAATACGTACGTTCGTTTGCTCGTACGTACGTACTAACGGACAAACGTTCGTTCCTTCGTTCGTTCATTCGATCGCTCGTTCGTACATACGTTCGTTTAATCGTTCTTTTATTCGTTCGTTCATTTGTACGTACGTTCGATCTTTCGTTCGTTGGTTCCTTCGTTATTTCGTTCATTCGTACGTACGATTGTTCGTTTGTTCTTTCGTTCGTTCGTTGCGTCGTTTGTTCCTTCGGTCGTATGTACGTACGTTCATTCGCTTGTTTCTTCGTTAGTTCGGTCGTTCGTTCGTTTGTACGTACATAGTTCTTTCCTTATTCCCTGCCTACGTAATACGTACGTACGTATGTTCGTTCGTTCGGTTATACGTACGTATATACGTTCGCTCGTTAGTACGTTCGTTCGTTCGTAAGTACGTTCGTAAGTACGTACGTACGTTCGTTCAATAATTTGTTCGTATGTACGTTCGATCGTTCGTTCTTACGTACGTAAGTAGAGACGAACGTTCGTTCCTTCGTACATTCTTTTCGTTTATTCGTTCGTTCATACGTACGTACGTTCGTTCGCTCGTTCGTTTGATCTATCGTTCGTTCGTTCGGACGATTCTTCGTTTGTTCGTTCCATCGTTCGTTGCTTCGCAAGTACGTACGTTCGGTCGTATCTACGTACGTAGATTCGTTTGTTCGGTCGTTCGTTCGTATGTTCATTCGTTCGTACGTACATACGTTTGCTCGTTCGTACATAGTTCTTTCCTTATTCCCTGCCTACGTAATACGTATGTACGTTCGTTCGTACCTTCTTTCAATAGTTCGTTCGTTCGTATGTATGTACGTACGTTTGTTCGTTCGATCGTTCTTTCTTACGTACGTTGGTTGGTTCGTACGTACGTAGGGACGAACGTTCGTTCGTTCATACCTACGTGCGTTCGTTCTTACGTACGTACGATCGTTCATTAGTTCGTTATTTCGTTCGTACGTAAGTTTGCTCGTTCGTTCGTTCGTACATACTTCTTTCCTCATTCCCTGCCTACGTAATACGTAGGAATGAAAGAACGAACGTAGGAAGGAAAAAACGAATGTAGGAAGGAAGGAACGAACGTAGGAAGGAAAGAATGAAGGTAGGAAAGAAAGAACGAACGTAGGAAGGAACGAACGAACGTAGTAAGGAAAGAACGAACGTAGGAAGGAAAGAACGAACGGAGGAAGGAAAGAACGAACGTACGAAGGAAAGAACGAACGGAGGAAGGAAAGAACGAACGTACGAAGGAAAGAACGAACGTAGGAAGGAAAGAACAAACGTAGGAACAAACGAACGAACGTAGGAAGGAAAGAACGAACGTAGGAAGGAACGAACGAACGTAGGAAGGAAAGAACGAACGTAGAAAGGAAGGAACGAACGTACGAAGGAAAGAACTAAAGTAGGAACAAACGTAGGAACGAACGAACGTAGGAAGGAAACAACGAACGTAGGAACGATCGAACGAACGTAGGAAGAAAGAACGAACGTAGGAAGGAAAGAACGAACGTATGAAGTAAGCAACGAACGTAGGAAAGAACGAACAAACGTAGGAAGGAAAGAACGAACGTAGGAAGGAAAGAACGAACGTAGGAAGGAAAGAACAAACGTAGGAAGGAAAGAACGAACGTAGGAACGAACGAACGAACGTAGGAAGGAAAGAACGAACGTAGGAAGGAAAGAACTAAAGTAGGAACAAACGTGGGAACGAACGAACGTAGGAAGGAAAGAACGAACGTAGGAACGATGGAACGAACGTAGGCAGAAAAGAACGAACGTAGGAAGGAAAGAACGAACGTAGGAAGGAAATAACGAACGTAGGAAGGATAGAACGAACGTAGGGAGTAAAGAACAAACGTAGGAAGGAAAGAACGAACGTAGGAACGAACGAACGAACGTAGGAAGGAAAGAACGAACGTAGGAAGGAAAGAACGAACGTAGGAAGGAAAGAACGAACGTAGGAGGGAAAGAACGAACCTAGGAAGGAAAGAACGAACGTAGGAAGGAAAGAACGAACGTAGGAAGGAAAGAACGATCGTAGGAATGAAAGAACGAACGTAGGAAGGAACGAACGAACGGAGGAAGGAAAGAACGAACGTAGGAAGGAAAGAACGAACGTACGAAGGAAAGAACAAACGTAAGAACGAACGAACGAACGTAGGAAGGAAAGAACGAACGTAGGAATGAAAGAACGAACGTAGGAAGGAAAAAACGAATGTAGGAAGGAAGGAACGAACGTAGGAAGGAAAGAATGAAGGTAGGAAAGAAAGAACGAACGTAGGAAGGAACGAACGAACGTAGTAAGGAAAGAACGAACGTAGGAAGGAAAGAACGAACGGAGGAAGGAAAGAACGAACGTACGAAGGAAAGAACGAACGGAGGAAGGAAAGAACGAACGTACGAAGGAAAGAACGAACGTAGGAAGGAAAGAACAAACGTAGGAACAAACGAACGAACGTAGGAAGGAAAGAACGAACGTAGGAAGGAACGAACGAACGTAGGAAGGAAAGAACGAACGTAGAAAGGAAGGAACGAACGTACGAAGGAAAGAACTAAAGTAGGAACAAACGTAGGAACGAACGAACGTAGGAAGGAAACAACGAACGTAGGAACGATCGAACGAACGTAGGAAGAAAGAACGAACGTAGGAAGGAAAGAACGAACGTATGAAGTAAGCAACGAACGTAGGAAAGAACGAACAAACGTAGGAAGGAAAGAACGAACGTAGGAAGGAAAGAACGAACGTAGGAAGGAAAGAACAAACGTAGGAAGGAAAGAACGAACGTAGGAACGAACGAACGAACGTAGGAAGGAAAGAACGAACGTAGGAAGGAAACAACGAACGTAGGACGAAAAGAACGAACGTAGGAAGGAAACAACGAACGTAGGACGAAAAGAACGAACGTAGGAAGCAACAAACGGACGTAGGAAGGAAAGAACGAAAGTAGGTACGAACGAACGAACCTAGGAATGAGAGAACGAACGTAGGAACGATCGAACGAACGTAGGAACGAATGAATGTATGAAGGAAAGAACGAACGTAGGAACGAACGAACGAACGAACGTAGGAAGGAAAGAACGAATGTAGGAAGGAAAGAACGAACGTAGGAACGAACGAACGAACGTAGGAACGAAAGAACGAACGTAGGAAACAAAGAACGAACGTAGGAACGAACGAACGAACCTTGGAAGGAAAGAACGAACGTGGGAACGAACGAACGAAGGAAAGAAAGAACCTAGGAAGGAAAGAACGAGCGTCGGAAGCAACAAACGAACGTAGGAAGGAAAGAACGAACGTAGGAAGGAAAGAACGAACGTAGGAACGAACGAACGAACGTAGGACTGAGAGAACGAACGTAGGAACGATCGAACGAACGTAGGAACGAACGAACGAACGTAGGAAGGAAACAACGGACGTAGGAAGGAACGAAGGAACTAACGATCGAACGTAGGAAGGAAAGAACGAACGTAGGAAGGAAAGAACGAACGTACGAAGGAAAGAACAAACGTGAGAACGAACGAACGAACGTAGGAAGGAAAGAACGAACGTAGGAAGGAAAGAACGAACATAGGAACGAATGCACGAACGTAGGAAGGAAAGAACGAACGTAGGAAGGAAAGAACGAACGTAGGAAGGAAAAAACGAATGTAGGAAGGAAGGAACGAACGTAGGAAGGAAAGAACGAAGGTAGGAAAGAAAGAACGAACGTAGGAAGGATCGAACGAACGTAGTAAGGAAAGAACGAACGTAGGAAGGAAAGAACGAACGTAGGAAGGAAAGAACTAAAGTAGGAACAAACGTGGGAACGAACGAACGTAGGAAGGAAAGAACGAACGTAGGAACGATGGAACGAACGTAGGCAGAAAAGAACGAACGTAGGAAGGAAAGAACGAACGTAGGAAGGAAATAACGAACGTAGGAAGGATAGAACAACGTAGGGAGTAAAGAACAAACGTAGGAAGGAAAGAACGAACGTAGGAACGAACGAACGAACGTAGGAAGGAAAGAACGAACGTAGGAAGGAAAGAACGAACGTAGGAAGGAAAGAACGAACGTAGGAGGGAAAGAACGAACCTAGGAAGGAAAGAACGAACGTAGGAAGGAAAGAACGATCGTAGGAATGAAAGAACGAACGTAGGAAGGAACGAACGAACGGAGGAAGGAAAGAACGAACGTAGGAAGGAAAGAACGAACATACGAAGGAAAGAACAAACGTAAGAACGAACGAACGAACGTAGGAAGGAAAGAACGAACGTAGGAAGGAAAGAACGAACGTAGGAATGAAAGAACGAACGTAGGAAGGAAAAAACGAATGTAGGAAGGAAGGAACGAACGTAGGAAGGAAAGAACGAAGGTAGGAAAGAAAGAACGAACGTAGGAAGGAACGAACGAACGTAGTAAGGAAAGAACGAACGTAGGAAGGAAAGAACGAACGGAGGAAGGAAAGAACGAACATACGAAGGAAAGAACGAACGGAGGAAGGAAAGAACGAACGTACGAAGGAAAGAACGAACGTAGGAAGGAAAGAACAAACGTAGGAACAAACGAACGAACGTAGGAAGGAAAGAACGAACGTAGGAAGGAACGAACGAACGTAGGAAGGAAAGAACGAACGTAGGAAGGAAGGAACGAACGTACGAAGGAAAGAACTAAAGTAGGAACAAACGTAGGAACGAACGAACGTAGGAAGGAAACAACGAACGTAGGAACGATCGAACGAACGTAGGAAGGAAAGAACAAACGTAGGAAGGAAAGAACGAACGAACGAACGTAGGAAGGAAAGAACGAACGTAGGAGGGAAAGAACGAACGTAGGAAGGAAAGAAACAACGTAGGAGGGCAAGAACGAACTAGGAAGGAAAGAACGAACGTGGGAACGAACGATCGAACGTTGGAAGGAAAGAAAGAACCTAGGAAGGAAAGAACGAACGTAGGAAGGAACAAACGAACGTAGGAAGGAAACAACGAACGTAGGACGAAAAGAACGAAAGTAGGAAGCAACAAACGAACGTAGGAAGGAAAGAACGAACGTCGGAAGGAAAGAACGAAAGTAGGTACGAACGAACGAACCTAGGAATGAGAGAACGAACGTAGGAACGAACGAATGTATGAATGAAAGAACGAACGTAGGAACGAACGAACGAACGAACGTAGGAAGGAAAGAACGAATGTAGGAAGGAAAGAACGAACGTAGGAACGAACGTAGGAAACAAAGAACGAACGTAGGAACGAACGAACGAACCTAGGAAGGAAAGAACGAACGTAGGAAGGAAAGAAAAACCTAGGAAGGAAAGAACGAACGTAGGAAGGAAAGAACGAACATAGGAAACAAAGAACGAACGAACGAACGTAGGAACGATCGAACGAACGTAGGAACGAACGAACGAACGTAGGAAGGAAACAACGGACGTAGGAACGAACGAAGGAACGAACGATCGAACGTAGGAAGGAAAGAACGAACGTAGGAAGGAAAGAACGAACGTAGAACGGAAAGAAAGAACGTAGGAACGAACGAAGGAACGTAGGAAGGAAAGAACGAACGTAGGAAGGAAAGAACGATCGTTGGAAGGAAAGAACGAACGTAGGAAGGAAAGAACGATCGTTGGAAGGAAAGAACGAACGTAGGAAGGATCGAACGAACGGAGGAAGGAAAGAACGAACGTAGGAAGGAAAGAACGATCGTTGGAAGGAAAGAACGAACGTAGGAAGGATCGAACGAACGGAGGAAGGAAAGAACGAACGTAGGAAGGAAAGAACGAACGTAGGAAGGAAAGAACGAACGTAGGAAGAAAAGAACGAACGTAGGAAGGAAAGAACGAACGTAGGAAGGTAAGAACGAACATAGGAACGAATGAACGAACGTAGGAAGGAAAGAACGCACGTAGGAAGGAAAGAACGAACGTAGGAAGGAAAAAACGTACGTTTGTTCTTTTGATCGTTCGTTCGTTCGTTCATTTGTACGTACGTCCGTACGTTCGATCTTTCGTTCGTTCATTCGTTGGTTCCTTCGTTATTTCGTTCATTCGTACGTACGAATTTTCGTTTGTTCTTTCGTTCGTTCGTTCGTATGTTCGTAAGTACGTTCGTTCGTTCGTTGCGTCGTTTGTACGTACGTTTGTTCCTTCGGTCGTATGTACGTACGTTCATTCGCTTGTTTCTTTGTTAGTTCGGTCGTTCGTTCGTACGTATGTTCAATCGTTCGTACGTACGTACGTTCACTCGTTCGTACGTACGTTTGCACGTTCGTTCGTTTGTACGTACATAGTTCTTTCCTTATTCTCTACCTACGTAATACGTACGTATGTTCGTTCGTTCGGTTATACGTACGTACATACGTTCGTTCGTTCCATAATTCGTTCGTTCGTTCGTTTGTTCGTACGTACGTTCGATCGTTCGTTCGTACGTACATAGGGACGAACGTTCGTTCCTTCGTTCGTTCGTTCTTTTCGTTCATACGTACGTACGTTCGATCGCTCGTTCGTTCGATCTATCGTTCGTTTGTACGTACATTCGTTCGTTCATTCTTACGTACGATTGTTCGTTTGTTCTTCCGTTTGTTCGTTCCATCGTTCGTTACTTCGTAAGTATGTACATTCGGTCGTATGTACGTACGTTGATCCGTTTGTTCGTTCCTACGTACGTATGTTCATTCGTACGTCCGTACATACGTTTGCTCGTTCGTTCATTCGTTCGTACGTACATAGTTCTTTCCTTATTCCCTGCCTACGTAATACGTAAGTACATTCGTTCGTTCTGTTATACGTACGTACATACATTCGTTACTACGTACGTTCTTACGTTCGTACATGCGTACGTTCGTTCGTTCAATCGTACGTTCTTTCAATAGTTCGTTCGATTGTTCGTATGTACGTACGTACGTTTGTTCGTTCGTTCGATCGTTCATTCTTACGTACGTACGTTCGTTCGGTCGTCCTTTCGTTCCTTCTTTTCGTTCGTTCGTTCATACGTACGTACGTTCGTTCGATCGCTCGTTCGTTCGTTCGTACGTACGTTCGATCGTTCATTAGTTCGTTCCTTCGTTATTTCGTTCGTACGTACGTTTGTTGGTTTGTTCTTTCGTTCGTTCGGTTGTACGTACGTACGTTCATTTGTTTGTTCGTTCGTTAGCTCGGTCGTTCATTCGTATGTACGTAAGTTTGCTCGTTTGTTCGTTCTTACGTACATATTTCTTTCCTCATTCCCTGCCTACGTAATACGTACGTACGTTCATTCGTTTGTTCCTTCGTTATTTCGTTTGTACGTACGTTCGTACGCTTGTTCGTTCGGTCGTTTGTTCATTCGGTCCTACGTTCGTTCCTTCGTTGATGCCTTCGTTCGTTCGTACGTACATAGTTCTTTCCTTATTCCCTGCCTACGTAATACGTACGTACGTACGTTCGTTTGCTCGTACGTACTGACGGACAAACGTTCTTTCCTTCGTTCGTACGTACGTTTGTTCATTCGATCGTTCGTTCGTTCGTTCTTTTATTCGTTCGTTCGTTCGATCTTTCGTTGGTTCCTTCGTACGTACGTATGTTCAATCGTTCGTACGTACGTTCGTCCATTCGTTTGTACGTACATAGTTCTTTCCTTATTCCCTGCCTACGTATTACGTACGTACGTATGTTCGTTCGTTCGGTTATACGTACGTACATACGTTTGTTCGTTCAATAATTCGTTCGTTCGTTCTTACGTACGTACGTTCGTTGGTTCGCTCGTACGTACGTAGGTACGAACGTTTTTTCCTTCGTTCGTTCTTTTCGTTCAATAATTCGTTCGTTCGTTCGTTCATACGTACGTACGTTCGTTCGATCGATCTATCGTTCGTTCATACGTACGTACGTTCGATCGATCGTTCGTTCTCTCGTTCATTCTTACGTACGATTGTTCGTTCCTTCGTAAGTACGTACGTTCGGTCGTATGTACGTACGTTGATTCGTTTGTTCGTTCGTTACTTCGGTCGGTCATTCGTACGTACGTACATACGTTTGCTCGTTCGTACGTACATAGTTCTTTCCTTATTCCCTGCCTACGTAATACGTAAGTACATTCGTTCAATCGTACGTTCGTTTGTTCAATCGTACGTTCGTTTGTTCAACCGTTCGTTCGTTCTTTCAATAGTTCGTTTGTTCGTATGTACGTACGTACGTTTGTTCGTTCGATCGTTCATTCTTACGTACGTACGTTCGTTGGTTCGTACGTACATAGGGACGAACGTTCGTTCCTTCGTTCGGTCGTTCTTTTGTTCGTTCGTACTTACGTTCGTTCGTTCTTACGTACGTGCGTTCGTTCGATCGTTTATTAGTTCGTTATTTCGTTCGTTGGTTTGTTCTTTCGTTCGTTCGGTTGAACGTACATACGTTCATTCGTTTGTTCGTTCGTTCGTATGTACGTAAGTTTGCTCGTTCGTTCGTACGTACATACTTCTTTCCTCATTCCCTGCCTACGTAATACGTCCGTACGTTCGCTCGTTCGTACGTATATGCGTACGTTCAATCGTTCGTTCTTTCGTTCGATCGTTCATTCGTTTGTTCCTTCGTTATTTCGTACGTACGTTCGTTCTTTCTTTCGTTCGTTCATTCGTTGTTTCGTACGTTCGGTCCCACGTTCGTTCCTTCGTTGATGCCTTGGTTCGTTCGTTCGTACATACGTTCTTTTCTTATTCCCTGCCTACGTAATACGTACGTTCGTTTGCTCGTACGTACGTACTAACGGACAAACGTTCGTTCCTTCGTTCGTTCATTCGATCGCTCGTTCGTACATACGTTCGTTTAATCGTTCTTTTATTCGTTCGTTCATTTGTACGTACGTTCGATCTTTCGTTCGTTGGTTCCTTCGTTATTTCGTTCATTCGTACGTACGATTGTTCGTTTGTTCTTTCGTTCGTTCGTTGCGTCGTTTGTTCCTTCGGTCGTATGTACGTACGTTCATTCGCTTGTTTCTTCGTTAGTTCGGTCGTTCGTTCGTTTGTACGTACATAGTTCTTTCCTTATTCCCTGCCTACGTAATACGTACGTACGTATGTTCGTTCGTTCGGTTATACGTACGTATATACGTTCGCTCGTTAGTACGTTCGTTCGTTCGTAAGTACGTACGTACGTTCGTTCAATAATTTGTTCGTATGTACGTTCGATCGTTCGTTCTTACGTACGTAAGTAGAGACGAACGTTCGTTCCTTCGTACATTCTTTTCGTTTATTCGTTCGTTCATACGTACGTACGTTCGTTCGCTCGTTCGTTTGATCTATCGTTCGTTCGTTCGGACGATTCTTCGTTTGTTCGTTGCTTCGCAAGTACGTACGTTCGGTCGTATCTACGTACGTAGATTCGTTTGTTCGGTCGTTCGTTCGTATGTTCATTCGTTCGTACGTACATACGTTTGCTCGTTCGTACATAGTTCTTTCCTTATTCCCTGCCTACGTAATACGTATGTACGTTCGTTCGTACCTTCTTTCAATAGTTCGTTCGTTCGTATGTATGTACGTACGTTTGTTCGTTCGATCGTTCTTTCTTACGTACGTTGGTTGGTCCGTACGTACGTAGGGACGAACGTTCGTTCGTTCATACCTACGTGCGTTCGTTCTTACGTACGTACGATCGTTCATTAGTTCGTTATTTCGTTCGTACGTAAGTTTGCTCGTTCGTTCGTTCGTACATACTTCTTTCCTCATTCCCTGCCTACGTAATACGTACGTACGTTCGCTAATTCGGTCCTACGTTGATGCCTTGGTTCGTTCGTTCGTTCATTCATTTGTACGTACTTTCGTTCGTTCGATGGTTCCTTCGTACGTACGATTGTTCGTTTGTTCTTTCGTTCCACCGTTCGTTCGTTGTGTCGTCTGTACGTACGTTTGTTCTTTCAGTCGTATGTACGTACGTTCATTCGTTCGAACGTACGCACGTTCGTTCTTTCAATAATTCGTTCGTTCGTTCATTCATACGTGCGTTCGTTCTCTCATTCATTCATTTGTTCTTTCGTTAGTTCGGTCGTACGTACGTATGTTCATTCCTTTGTTCGTTCGTATGCACGTACGTTTGCTCGTTCGTTAGTTCGTACGTACATACGTTCTTTCCTAATTCCCTGCCTACGTACGTACGTTCGTTTGGTCGTACGTACGTACGTTTGCTCGTTCGTTCGTACGTACATACGTTCTTTCCTTATTCCCTGCCTACGTAATACGTACGTTCGTTCATACGTATGCTAGTTCGTACGTACGTAAGTACTTGCGTACGTACATTCCTTCGTTCTTTCGTACGTACTACGTACGTTCGCTCGTACATACGTTCTTTCCTTCTTCCCTGCCTACGTACGTACGTTCGTTCGATCGTCCGTTGTTACGAACGTACGTACGTTCGTTCATACGTAGGGAAAAGCGTTCGTTCGTTCATTCGTACGTACGATTATTCGTTTGTTCTTCCGTTCGTTGCTTCGGAAGTACGTACGTTCGGTCGTATGTACGTACGTTCATTCGTTCGTACGTATGTTCATTCGTTCGTACGTACATAGTTCTTTCCTTATTCCCTGCCTACGTAATACGTAAGTACATTCGTTCGTTCGGTTATACGTACGTACATACATTCGTTTGTTCGTTACTACGTACGTTCGTTCGTTCAATCGTACGTTATTTCAATAGTTCGTTCGTATGTACGTACGTACGTTTGTGCGTTCGTTCGATCGTTCATTCTTACGTACGTACGTAGGGACGAACGTTCGTTCCTTCCTTCGTTCGGCCGTCCTTTCGTTCCTTGGTTCGTTCGTTCATACGTACGTTCGTTCGTTCGTTCTTACGTACGTACGTTCGATCGTTCATTAGTTCGTACGTACGTTTGTTGGTTTGTTCTTTCGTTCGTTCGGTTGTACGTACGTACGTTCGTTCGTTAGCTCGGTCGTATGTACGTAAGTTTGCTCGTTCGTACGTACATACTTCTTTCCTCATTCCCTGCCTACGTAATACGTACGTACGTTCGTTCGTTCGTTCGTTCTTGTGATGATACCTCTTTCCAAGTGCACATTACCAGAATGGCAACAAAGTGCAGACGATTGGCTGGATGGATCCTGAGAACATTCAGAACCAGAGATAAGGAAACCATGATGATCCTCTGGAGGACATTCGTCCTCAGCCGCCTGGATTACTGCTCACAGCTGTGTTCAGCCACCAGTGTGAAATTAACAGCAGACCTTGAAGCAATCCAGAGAAGATTCACAAGGAAGATTGTCTCTTTGCAACTGCTCAGCTACTGGGAAAGGCTGAAACAGCTAAGACTCTACTCCCTGGAGAGAAGGCGGGAGAGGTATGCAGTAATATACATCTGGAAGATCCTGGAAGGAATTGTGCCAAATTTTGGCATTGAAAGCTACACCAGAACGGGACGACAATGCATAGTGCCAAAGATCCCAGCAATGCCATCGCGCTTCAGGACCAGTTACTGCAACAGTTTGGGTTTCAGGGGCCCACAGCTTTTTAATATTCTCCCAAAGAGCCTGAGGAACCTGCACAAAGTAGATGTAGAGGTTTTTAAATCAAAGCTGGACCTCTTCCTGTCGAGGGTCCCAGATGAACCTACCTCACGGCAAGAAGTGCAAATGAGGGTTACTAAATCAAACTCCATTCTTCACCAAGTGCCACATATTGTAGGAGGCTCCCTGTAATAACAGTGTAGCAACACGGCGGTGCATCAGCATGGCCGCAGCTCTAAGCTGAAACTATATAAAAGATAAAAGATATATATATATATATACACATTTATATATATATATACATATACACATTCATTTATTTATACATATACACATTTATTGATATATACACATTTATATATATATGTACACACACGTGTGTGTTTGCATGAGTGAATACATGTATTTAAAAGACAAACACACACACGGACTATATTCAAAGACGTGAAGGTGATGTCGTTGCTATTTGTTGCCCTCTTCAGTGTCCGGAGATAAAAAACTGTGCAATAAAATTTGCAAATCCGAGCAAAATGAAGAACGTGTGGATGGTGAACGAGTACCACGTAAGTTGATGTTTCTCATAAAGGGCAATAAGATGGATGAGGAAAGGTAGGCCAAGTGCGTAGGAGAAACCACAGAATGCTCCAACGAATCTGTAAGGATAACAACAACAACAACAGCATTATTAATTTGTAAGAATTCGGGAAATAATGATTTTAAATTTTTGCACAAGGTCAGCAATTTTATGTGGGGGAGGGGATAGAATTGTGGACTGGCGCATTGTCCCGATGCAAGGGCTACTGACCTGAGTGGGAAACTTGTGACTCCGAGAGTTATACATTGAGTCTAAGTGGTCGATTATGTTTATTGCACAAGCACCGTTTCGGTTTTAAGCAGAAGTGTGAACACCGGCCCCTCTGGTTGATAGAAGCACTTAGTACACTCAGTAAAGTGGTTGGCAGTTGGCATGCTAGGAAGGGCATCCAGCTATAGAAACCATGCCAAATCAGATTGAATTTTGGTGCAGTTCGAATCATTCAACCCATGCCAGCATGGACAACTCTTACTTCTTGCAATGTAGGTGCTTTGCCATCCTTAGTCACAGTGACGATTGGATTATATATATATATCTATTATCATCATCGTTTAACGTCCGATTTCCATGCTAGCATGGGTTGGACGATTTGACTGAGGACTGGTGAACCAGATGTCTGCACCTGGCTAAGAGGTTGGTGCACAATTATTGAAGCTTCTTTTCAACAAAACCAATAACAACATTTAACAAAACCATCTTTAAATGATTATTCCGGAGCATAGTCACCATCCACTTCAATCACTGCTTCCCATTTTCTTGGCAGCCGGTCGGAACAACCATTTAAAGATGTTTTTGTAAAATGTGGTTATTGGTTTTGTTGAATAAAATTTATTGAAAAAAAGCCACAATAATTATGCACCGACCTAATATATGCAGGCAGGTGTGGCTGTGGGGTAAGAAGCTTGGTTCCGGATCCAGTCTTGGGTCGACCAAAGCCTTGTGAATGCATTTGGAAACTGGAAGAAGCCCATCGTATATATATTTATTTGTGTGTTTGTCAACCCCCCACCACTAAGCTTACAAGGAATAAATCCTTGGCTTGATTTTTGTGACCAACACTCTTTAAAGTAGTGCTCCAGCATAGCCACACTCAAATAACTGAAACAAGTAAAAGAAAGAATATATGACATGTTTCTTTCCATTTCTGTCTATCAAATCCAGGGCTTTGGTTGGCCTGAAGTTATAGAAGATAATTGCCCATGGTAGCACTCAGTGGGACTGAACCTGGAATCATGTGGTTGGATAGCCAACTTGTTACCACACAGCTGTTTCTTTCTGTTTAGTAATGGTGGCTGTGATCAAGTTATAGAGTAATTGTGAGATGTGAGTGTGTATAGTTCAGGGAGAAGAAGATAGCGACTTACCCAATGACTTTCCCAATTTTAGGCAGGAAACATGCAAACAGGATGCTGATTGCACACATGAGTAGATTCATAAGGACCACTTTGAGTACGCTGAAATAAACGAGAGAGAGAGAGGACTGTGATGAGGTGGTCTTTATCCATTAACCACTCAGAGAGAGAGAGGAAGAAATAAAAAAAGAGTGCTGATTATGTAGTCTTGGTTATTTCTAGAAAGAATAGGAAGGTCACAGTTGGAATGCTTTTAAACATTTAATCCAGTCATATCTGCGCAAACCGGTCAGATCTGGCCTCTTAAACGTACCCTACAACGTCATCTGGAAACATTAACAGGTGCCTCATCAAAATCTAATGGCCAAGAGATTTTTATCCTTTATTTGTTTCAGTCATTTGACTGTGGCCATGCTGGGGCACCACCTTTAAAAGGCTTTTAGTTGAATGAATTGACCCTGGTATTTATTCAATCAATCTGTTTTGCTGAACTGCTAAGTTACAGATGTAAATACACTAACGATGGTGGGGGGGGGTACAAACACACACAAAAAGACACATACATATAGGCGCAGGAGTGGCTGTGTGGTAAGTAGCTTGCTTATCAACCACATGGTTCTGGGTTCATTCCCACTGCGTGGCACCTTGGGCAAGTGTCTTCTACTATAGCCTCGGGCCGACCAATGGGACTGAACTCGGGACAATGTGGTTGGCAAGCAAGCTTCCTACCACACAGCCACGCCTTAAAAACTAAAATATTTCATGGATTGTAGAAGTGTAACTAATTTATTATACTTAAATTTTAACATCAAAATCTTCTATGGACCTTCAAGGCTGATATGGACCCCTACGATAGACTGACTTCCACACACACCCCACATATGGTACCTCCCACTACGGGGAGATCTGTATGACCAGCCCCACTTGCTTTGGAGCCCCTTGCTTTGCAGGTCTCCCTACAGACTGCTCCATCCTCAGGCCTCTACAGATATCATCCCTCACTCCACAGCCATCTTAACAGACACACACCAGATTTCCATCCTAGTCACCTTTATATTTCTACACAGACCTTTACACACACAAAACAAGCACCAGGCCATCACCTCCCCCCCACCTCCACGCATACTCTACTGCTCCACACCTGAGAGACCCCACTTCCAACAACAACAATACAGAACACCCATCGCTCCAGACAACCTAGACCCTCCTCCCTACACTCACCCCCAACAGACCACCTGCCTACTTGCCACCCCTATAACTCACCTCCCCAAAATAACGAGTCTACTTACCCAGGGTAGATATTTCCAGAGACCACATGGAAGAACTGAACTCGAAACACATAGATTAGCAACGGGAAGACTGCGACCATCTGGAGCAACATACATGCTCGGGCTGCAAATGCCAGGTTGTCGTCTAACGGAAGATTGTTTAGTATATTCTAGAAATAGAAACAAATGTACTTACTATATATATATATATGTGTGAAGGACAGTTCATTTGCAGTCGAGGAGGTAAAATATTTTATAATTATGGAGTAACAGTGCTAATCAGTGATTTGTGGAAATACAAACTTAATACCTTGCGCACACATATACACATACCATGCACACATACACGCACGTGACAGGAGGAAGATTAGACAGAGAATACCACATTGGCTGGCTGTGTGGTAAGTAGCTTGCTTACGAACCACATGGTTCTGGGTTCAGTCCCACTGCATGGCACCTTGGGCAAGTGTCTTCTACTATAGCTTCGGGCCGACCAAAGCCTTGTGAGTGGATTTGGTAGACGGAAAACTGAAAGAAGCCCGTCGTATATATGTATATGTATATGTATATATATATATGTATGTATGTGTGTGTATATGTTTGTGCCCCCCAACATCACTTGACAACCAATGCTGGTGTGTTTACGTCCCCGTAACTGAGCGGTTCGGCAAAAGAGACTGATAGAATAAATACTAGGCTTCTAAAGAATAAGTCCTGGGGTCGACTTGCACGACTAAAAGTGGTGCTCCAGCATGGCCGCAGTCAAATGACTGAAACAAGTAAAAGAGTAGAAGAATATAAGTGTTTGTAGGGGTGTGAAGATAAATACGAGAGGACAATGTTTTGTTTTTATGCAAATGAACATCACAATTTATTCCGTGGTCTCATGGAAAGCAGTAGTCACATCGGAGGCCACACCCCAAACTTCCAATCACTGCTGGCCGCGGAAAGATACACGTGACCCAGCAGTGAAGTGCGGGTTTCGAAAGGCAAGAATCAGTTCCTGAGATGTTGACACATCAATTGTTTGTCCAGACAATGACACGTTGCTGAATGAGGAAACAGCATTTATACAACGATGGGATTTCTACCTCACCTCACAACCACCACCAAAAAAAAAAAACTCATTGGCTGTTTTAGATTTGCAGCCGAGTACCAGATCTAACGACCTTGATGTGTATTAAGGAATTAACCCAGGTCTCGCTACATACACACACACGATATGCTTTCAGTTGCCACGTCCACTCAAAAGGTTTTGGCCAGCCAGAGGCTATAGTAGAAGAAAGTTGACCAAAGTGCCCCATAGTGAGACTGAACCTAAGACCACTTGGTTAAGAAGCAAGCTTTTAACCACTCAGCCCTGCTTGTACCTGTCTATGACTGTACTACTTTTTAATATAACTTTCGTTCATTTCTAATTCTGATTTTATAAAAATATCAATAAAATACTTTGGGAAGTTCTTGATTTTTATATTTTCATTGTTTGTTTCATTTAACGTCTGCCTTCCATGCTGGCATGGGTTGGACGGTTTGACAGGAGCATGCACAGGACTTCTGAGATGGTTTTTATGGCTGGATGTCCTTCCAGATGACAACCACTTTACAGTAGTGGATATATTTGAGAAACCTGCTGAGTGAAAAGATGGCGAATTCAACAAAAAGACTTAAATTTCTTGAAAGCAGGAGATAAACAGTTCATCTCTTCTGCAGCAGAATCCCAAAATGGTAGCACCAAAATGTTCCTCAACTTTGTGGGACATTATTAGAACAATAGACAACTCTGAGTGTGGAGTGCAAATGAAAGTGTGTACTTACATCTTGGATGCAGGATTTTTGAAGTGGGAATGAAATGTAGAGTCCAACTCCGATAAAGATGTAGGTGAAACAGACGAGGAAGAATGCGATGCCGAGGTCTCGTACCTGTAGCAGAGAGATAAATATATATACAGGTATATAGGTGTGTCTGTGTCTAATCTGCATTTTAATGTCCACTTTTCAAAACAGGTACATATAATCTCTTCCATACTGAAAGATTGTTCCTAAATCTCTCGAGAGACATACAGTAACAATACTTTAAAGTGAAGATTATTTACCAATATAATAATAGAAAATCCTTGTTGGAATGAAATGCTACTTTTGTTTAGCCCAAGGAGACATCGTCTCCAGCTGGCTATATGATACACTATATGTGCCCTTATAATTTCGAACAGGAGAGTCCAGCATCCCCACCCTAGCACACAACAATATCTGTGGACCATGGTTTCAGGGTTATTCCCCTTCTTCAACACAGAACTGCCCTGTTCGAAAATATAAGGACACAGATAGTGTGTCTTACAGCCAGCTGGAGACGATGTTTCCCGGGGTGAAACAACAGCAGCATTTATCCCAACTGAGACTGCCATATTATGTTGGCAAATAAGCTTTACTTATACTGAAACTAATAGACCATGAAGAAAGTAGCAAAATGGCCATACTCTCATGGAACTAACACAGTTAAATAAATCTAGATTCACCTCGCAAAACAGGGCTTACCTCTCTTAGGCTTGTTTTTTGAAGGTACAGCATGCAGAAATTCCAATGTGAGTTTTCTTGGAGTCAGAAGTAGAGGTTAATAGTTCTCTTACATTTTTACTCTGCCTGAAGGCTACAATAAGCGACTAAGGAAATATTTGTTTGAAACGAGGATATTTCTCCACAACATGCTGGTAACTGCCTTGTAACACTTTTGAAATTCCAGCGAAATTTTGGTGCCAGTTAATCACTAAAAGAATTCGGATTCTGTCAGATATTCTACAATATCTGTACAGACGTTGTACAATATTGCATCAAACAGCTGCGTATTCTCAGAAAATATTCTGAATCTGCAACACTTTTGGCACTCAAAAATATCAGATATTGTAGAATATCTGACAGAATTCCTTTAGTGATTAACTGGCACCAAAATTTCGCTGGCATTTCAAAAGTGTTACAAGGCAGTTACCAGTATGTTGTGGAGAAATATCCTAATTTCAAACAAATATTTCCTCAGTCGCTTATTGTAGCCTTCAGGCAGAATAAAAATGGAAGAGAACTATTTAACTTCTACTTCTGACTCCAAGAAAACTCACATTGGAGTTTCTGCATGCTGTACCTTCAAAACACAATCCTAAGAGAGCTAAGCCCTGTTCACTGTGCAACAGCATGAGTCAAGTGAATTCCATCAGGAATCACAACAGAAATGTTATGATTTACATGGAAGGTGGGACATGTAGAGATTCTGATTTGGTGTAGTCAAACAAAATGCATCAAACAAAATTTGATTCATGTTGGTTGTACAACAGAACAAACAAAAGTTTCAATGGGCACAGATATGGCATCAGGCACAAGAACAGCAGTTCAACAGAATTTGCCAAACATTTTGCATCAAATGGCTGCAACTTTGAAGTGCACATTCCCAGAAAATATTCTGAATCTGCTACACTTTCAGTTCTCAAAATGCATGAGGAGAAATATGTTTGTGAGTTATCAACATCACACCCTGGAGGGATGCATAAAATGACAGGAGAACTTCATTATGTTTACACAAAACTGTTCAATAAAATATTCTTTTCCCTTTTCTCTTTCTTGTTCATTTTGCCAGTTGTTTGAAGACTGATGATGTTATTCTATCAACGTGGGGACGCTGGTTTCCCTCGTTCATATTTTGAATTTGATTTTCTATAATTTTGAATTTTTATTTTTCACTTTGGACTCAACAAAGACACGCAAGCTGTCGAAATATCATCCAACCAATAAAATATCTATTGCAGTCGCACTGCCCTCTTCGTATTGTCTAATAACGATGATAATAATTATAATAATCATTTCTACAGAAGGTACAAGGCCTGAAATTTGCAGGGAGGGGACTGGTCGATTACATCAACCCAGTGTTTTACTGGTACTTAATTTATCAAGCCTAAAAGAATGAAAAGCAAAGCTGACCTTGGTGGATTTTGAACTCAGAAGCAAAATGCCACTCAGAATTTTTGCCTGGTGTGCTAACGATTCTGCCATCTCGCCTCTTTATAATAATAATAATAATAATAATAATAATAATAATAAAAGATATACTAACCCCATTTTCTGGTTTCTTGTGAGATCTCAAGATGGAGAGGACACAGTTGTGAATGAAATATGCAAGAGCTGCAATACCTGTGAGGGCCGCCAGGTTTGAGGAGATATCTAGAGAAAGAGACACACAGACAGAGTTTAGTAGACACAGGTATGTGTCTGTGTGTTTATATGCTTAAGTGTATAAGCATATATATATATATATATATGTGTGTGTGTGTGTATGTACATGTATATATATGTATGTTTATGTATGCATATATAAATGAATATCTATGTATGTATACGTATGTATATTCTTTTACCTGTTTCAGTCATTTGACTGTGGCCATGCTAGAGCACTGCCTTTTAGCCCAACAAATCAACTGCAGGACTTATTCATTGTAAGACCAGTACTTATTCCATTGGTCTCCTTTGCCGAGTCGGTAAGTTACAGGGACATAAACACACCAACATTGGTTGTCAGGCGATGGTGGTGGGAACAAACATAAACACACACACACACATATATATATATAAATAAATATGGGCTTCTTTCAGTTTCCGCCTACCAAATCCATTCACAAGGTTTCGGTCGGCCCAAAGCTATGGTAGAAGACACTTGTCGAAGGTGCCTTACAGTGGGACTGAACCCAGAACCATGTGGTTGGGAAGCAAGCCTCTTACCACACAGCCATGCCGTATGTGAAAGTGCATGGCTTAATGCTATTTGGTTTGCAATTGTAAGGGACACCCATTACCCACTTTTCCATCTTTGGTTGCATTGCTTTCATATTCACGTATGCAAAATGTCCTGGCTTTAATTGTTACTCTTTTACTTGTTTCAGTCATTTGACTGCGGCCATGCTGGAGCACCGCCTTTAGTTGAGCAAATCAACCCCAGGACTTATTCTATGTAAGTCTAGTACTTATTCTATCGGTCACTTTTGCCGAACCGCTAAGTTACGGGACGTAAACCCATCAGCATCGGTTGTCAAGCGATGTTGGGGGTACAAACACAGACACACAAACATATACACACACATACATACATATACATATATACAACGGGCTTCTTTCAGTTTCCGTCTACGAAATCCACTCATAAGGCTTTGGTCGGCCCGAGGCTATAGTAGAAGACACTTGCCCAAGGTGCTACGCAGTGGGACTGAACCCAGAGCCATGTGGTTGGTAAGCAAGCTACTTACCACACAGCCACTCCTGTGCCTGAGGAAGTCTGTAGAGAGAACTTTAATAAAAGGTGACTGGACGACACTGCTAAAACACGTCAGGACATAGCAATCACTAGTGTATGTTTGGGAGTATATTGTGGTCTCATAACAAAATGCAGTGTCCCTCCTAGCAATTAATATACCTGCACACACACACACACACATATATATACATACATAAACACATGTATATGCACACACATACGCATGTACACACACACACACATGTACACACACACACACATGTACACACACACATACATGTACACACACACACATATATACATGTACACACATATATACATGTACACACATATACATACACACGCACATATACACAGATACGAATATATATGTACACACACATACACAAACATGCAAATACACACACAGATATAAAGAGAGAGGGAGTCGTGGTCATTGCTGGTGGCACATAAAAGCACTCATTATACTCTTGTGGTGGTCAGCACTAGAAAGGGCATTCAGCTGTAGAAACCATCAGACTGGAACCTGGTGCAGCCCTCCAACTAATCAGCTCCAGTCCAACTGTCGAACCCAGGCCAAGATGGAGAGCAGATGTTAGAAGATGATGATGATGATGAGAGAAAATATATATTGTAGGGAGGCTGAAGGGGAGAGTGGGAAACAAAGAGAGAAGGTGACTTACTTGGTGAGTAATGTTCAGAAAATTTGTCCTTAAATTCAATATTGACACCCCACTTGGTGGCCTTCACCACTGTGAATATCATTAAATATGTCACGGAGATGGTAGCTGCAACAAATTATGGCATTAAAATATACATTGAAGAAAGAAACACACAGATATACATATATATAGATATATATGTATACTTTGTGGTTGTCTACTCCTTATGCAGAGTTTGACCACCTCCTGTACCTAAACCTTAGAACCATCATGACATCTGACAATGTTTTGAAAAGACACCCACATAGATTGCATATATGATTTGGACCACCAAGAGCTACTGTTGAGCTCTGATCTTTGAGACCTTCATTAGATTTGCAGACCTGCTGGCATACACAGAATTGACAGGTATGCACAGAATAGTTCTTTTTCCATGGGTTCGCAGATAAGATTTGAGCCTAGCAAAAGAAAGGCATGGTCTGTCACAAATAGTGCACACAAAAAGGTCGCTGTCATTCACCTTTTCATGTGATCAATAATGTAATTTTTCCTTTGTATGCAAAAATAATGTATACACACATCCATATATACAAGCCAAGCAAAATTGTAGCTATGGCTGTTGCTGGTGTTGTGTAAATGGCACCTGCGAAATCATAATCATGGCCATTACCAGTAGCAAATGTGGGGTCTCACAGAGGCAAGGACAGGTGACCAAATCCTTCAGCCAAATGCATTGTAATGCCAAGTGAAATCATAGTTGTGCCCATTGCCAATGTCATGTAAATGGCACTTGTGCTGGTGGCACGTTAGAAAGTACTCATTACACTCTTTGAGTGTAAGGAAGAGCATCCAGCTGTAGAAACCAAGCCAAATCAGATCGGTGCTTGGTGCAGCTTCCCAGCACCTCTCAAGCTGTCAAACCCATGCCAGCATGGAAAACACGTTAGATGATGATAGATAATTAGAGCATTTAATATTCGGATGTATATTATAAGCAGCATGGTCATTGGTTTTATGTCAAACAAAAAGATCAGCTCAACTCTCGGTCACACACGTGGCCATCTTCATAGTAGTTAGAGTAGAGTTAAATTTATGAAATTAACAATCAAGAAGATGAGATGAATGATATTACAGGAACATCGTGTACCTACCTAAGGAATTGAATTTGGTAAAGAAGGTTGGCGACTTGAAGTTGAGCAGAGGAAAGAGAAGAAGAAGCAAGAAGACAGGAACTGTTGTGGTGAGGTCCCATATTTTGTTGTAGACTTTGACATTGATCTCCGACTTGCTGAGTGTATATAGATCTTCAAAGTTGACAGACAGCTGGTCAGTGACGTTGCTGGTGGTGTTGTCGTTGCTGGGGCAGAGGACTGACCAATAGAAAAATGTTTAGCTGTTATAGTGTAGAATATGTGTGTGTTTGGGTGTCAGTGGAGTAAGTTGACTTATTTCCCTTCGCTTTTTTTATTAGTTATCTCCCCCTTAATTTTTATTTACTTTTTTCACTCCCATTATTTTTATTTATTTAATTTTTTACGCCATAAACTGAACAGTTACTCTCAATATCCAATAAATAATCTATACTTTTTCAAAATTTTTGGCCCAGCCACTTGACCGCTAAGAGGGCACAAACAGAATGACAGACATAACACTCATTATAGTAAGATATAATTATATATTTTGCATTAATTGTTACCTATAATGGTTTTATTACATACTGGCTACTTGATAAAATCTTATATTTTATCATTGATTATATATGTACACATATACATATATATATATATATATATATATATATATTTTAGAAAAGTGAAATCGGTCAAGTGAATAAACATCTTTAAAATTGCATTTTCAAACCTTCTTTCATATATATATATATATATATATATATATATATATATATATATACACACGCACACATTCTTTTACTTATTTCAGTCATTTGACTGTAGTCATACACCCATACACACACACATATATATATGTGTGTGTGTGTGTGTGTGTGTGTGTATCATGTCCTCGGAACTTACCTGAATCGTTGCCTGTCGGAGGATCTGAGAATTGAGAAGAAAAAAAAAAAAAGAATTCCACATTAAACCGTGATATCAAGAATGTGTTTAAGCTGAGGACATAGGTACCTAGGTGCCTATTGGCAAAAGGATGTGATTGAGAAGCCCTGACCAAGCCAAGTGAAATGGGAGTCATGGCTACTGCTGGTGTCACATAACTGGGACCCATACTGGTGGCACGTCAAAGTGCTTTTTGAGTGACAGGCTTCACAGACGCAATGACCGTGACCTTTGGCCTTTATGTCAAGCTGAGCAAAATCGCAGTCGTGGCAGATATTGGTGTCACGCAAATGGCACCCGTGCCGGTGGCATCTAAAGAAAAAACACCCATTACACTCTTGGAGTGGTTGGCATTAGGAAAGGAATCGAGCCGTAGAAACCATGCCATTTCAGACTGGAGTCTGGTGCAGCATGCCAGCCCTGCTCAAACTGTCCAACCCATGTATAGATACATATTTATGTATGTATATATATATATATATGTGTAGATTCATATGAAATCCATCTCCTGAAATTATTATTATTATCTCAGCTAACACTGTGGAGTTCCTGAAGTAGATCCAATGGGAATATACCCCGAGTGCAGATGACACCAAGTAGCCCCAACTGTGCCAGTGCCCTACTCAACACTTCAACACACTATTCAACATTAATCCAAAAATATTAAATATACATATATATATATATATATATGGAATATAAAGAAAGTCCGGAGCTATGAGATAAACATATTTATTTCACCAGTTAATATCCATAAAATGACAATTGTTTTGCAGCCAACATCATGGAAAGATAATTTATTTTAGAGTTTAATATATTAATTTACAAGTCTGCACTAGTGTGTATGTTATTCATTGCATAGTACTATTGTACGTTTCACAAACCAATGCAGATATAGAAGGCTTGCTCTTCAGGTCCACAGAATATCAGGGTTACATAATACAATGAAAGGAATACTGACTTACTTGCAAAAAAAGACACAGTGTTGTATAGAAAGTTGCTCATTAATATCCAATAGACAATCATGCCTCCAACAAGGGACATTAGGGAACAGATGATAGCAGTGTAGAGGCCGAACTTGCCCAGGTAGTGTTGGCAGACGTCAGAGAAATCCAGGTATCCATAGTTAGCTGGTAGTGGTCACCAAAGAGAGAGAGAGAGGGAAAGATGTTTATAAGATGTTTATACAAATGCAGTTTACAGTCACAGATTTGGGTGGAGAGGAGTTTTAGTGTTGCATGTCACTGAGAGAGAGGGGTAAGCACACAGACACACAAATGTCTGTGTGTTGTAGTGAAAGGGTATACTCTTTTACTTGTTTCAGTCTTTTGACTGCGGCCATGCTGGGGCACCGCCTTTAGTCGAGCAAATCGACCCCAGGACTTATTCTTTGGAAGCCTAGTACTTATTCTATCGGTCTCTTTTTGCCGAACTGCTAAGTTACGGGGACATAAACACACCAGCATCGGTTGTCAAGTGATGGTGGGGGGACACACACAAACATACACATATATACGACGGGCTTCTTTCAGTTTCCGTCTACCAAATCCACTCACAAGGCTTTGGTCGGCCCGAGGCTATAGTAGAAGACACTTGCCCAAGGTGCCACGCAGTGGGACTGAACCCGGAACCATGTGGTTGGCAAGCAAGCTACTTACCACACAGTCACTCCTGCACCTATGGGTATGTGTATAAATGTGTGCATATATAATATATATTTATGTATGTACATATATATTTATTCATATACATACATATACTTTTATATGAATATATATAGGAGGGGTGTATGAAAAGTTTTGAGCTTTGAAGTCTTGTACCTTGTTTTGTTTCTTTGAGGCTCAAGACTTTTCATATGCCTCTCATATATATATTATATACATATATATATATATACATATATATATATTCTTTTACTTGTTTCAGCCATTTGACTGTGGCCATGCTGGAGCACTGCCTTTAAGGATTTTAATTGAAGAAATCAACACTTTTTATATATCCTGTCAACATCTACACACTGTGTCCATCTATTCCGTCAACATCTATGCACTGTGTCCATCTATCCCGTCAACATCTACACAGTGTGTCCCTCCATCCAGTCAACATCTACACACTGTGTCCACCTGTCCTATTAACAAGTACACACTGTGTCTATGCAAATATTCATCACAATGACTGTTTCTATAAAGTCAAGTTTTCAAAAGGCAAATATATTTGAAAATGTTAGAATTTATACAAGCTGTTATTGTTAAAGCGATGTTACAGCAAGCTGTGTATATTACATATAACAGACTATGTGTACTACATATAGCAAGCAGCATACTTTACATATATAGCAAGCTGTATATATTATATAGAATAGAAGGTGTATATTAATGGCATTAGACATAGCATTAAATCATTTTTTAGGCAGTTGCATGCACAGATAGAGTGAAAATGAATGCACACACAAAACTGAGAAAAAGCATTGATGTTCCACGTAATTGACTTGATAATTGTTGAGGGTTTCCTAAACATAAAACCAATGGTAGTCTTCACCCACAAACAAAGAATCTTTATCCACCTATGTGGTGTCAAGCACTCCTTGCCATTGTATGATATTAATGTAGAGAGAGACACACACACACACATATATATATGTCCGTTTTCCATGCTGGCATGGGTTGGACTGTTTGACTGATGTCTGGAAAGCCAGATGGCTGCATCAGGCTCCAATCTGGTTTGGCAGAGTTTCTACAGCAGCATGCCCTTCCCAACGCCAACCACTCTGAGAGTGGAGTGGGTGCTTTTTATGTACCACTGGCACAGGAGCCAGTCAGCAGTTATTGACACACACACACACACACATCATCATCATCATTTGATGTCTGTTTTATAATCTGGGATAGGTTGGATGGTTTGACAGAACTGGTAAACCAAAGAGCTGCACCACGTTCCAGTCTGATTTGGCATGGTTTCTAAGGCTGGATGCCCTCCCTATTGCAAACCACTCCAAGATATATATATATATATATATATGAAATAAATAATTTGGAAAAATAAGTATAATGGGTCAAAACATATGCTGTACCTAATAAAAGTCTAACGTGAAATCCATCTCCTACTATTAATTAATGCTCTCTCTCTCTCTCTCTCTCTCTCTCTCTCTCTCTCTCTCTCTCTCTCATATATATATATATATATATATATATATATATATATATAAATGCACACACACATACAAAGTACACTAGTAACCACAAGGACTTTGGTTCAGCCCCTCTGTGCAAAATTTTGGGCAAGTGTCTTCTACCTTTAATCTTGGGCTGAACAAAGCCTTGTCCATGAAATCAGTCAGTAGAAACTGTGTGGAAGCCTGTCACAGATCACTGGATTTTCTACCATCTCAACCAATGGGTTAGCTGGAATTCTTTGTAGCCAGGTGCCCTTCCTGTCACTAACCCCCACCACACATGGGTACATATCCATCCATATATATATACGCACACACACATATACACTCTCGCATCAAACAGTAAGAATAAGTGCCCAATGCTATTTTGGTGGATAAATTTCCTTTATTTGTGGCGCATCAAAGACTACCAATGCTTTTATGTTAGAGGATCACTACAATTTTCAACGCTGTCACATAGGAAGATTTGTATTCATCTCCAATATATATATACACACACACACAAATACATATGTGTGTATACATATACACACACAAAAATGCATATATAAAAAAGATAAATACTACCATACAAAGGAATACACATACAAATAAATGCATACCCACATACATGTATATATAACAGTATATGTTATGTATACCTATAGACATACACAGATAGATGCATAGGTAAATCCATAGATGAAGCAATGCTAAAGAAAGGAAGACAATCCATCAGAGTGGAAGGCCATCACCTTAATTAAAGAGATGATTTTGCTGAGAAACAACAACACCAAATTGTGAAAGATTTGTTGCAGTGCAGAAGCATGCAGATTTCATACGAAGTACATATGTGCCTACATTCGTTATACAACTAGCTGCATATATATATATATATATATATATATATACATATATATGAGAGTATATTTGCGTGTGTGTGTGTGTGTGTGTGTGTGTGTGCGTATGTGTGTGCATGTGTTTCTGTGTGTGTGTGGAGTTAATCTTGAAATGCATGATATCACAAAAAGAGTGCTAACCTTCATTACATTCATTTTGAAGGAAGCGAAGAACTCCCAAATGTAAGGCTTTGTAGAACATCTAGCATAGAAGATGAGTTCCAGAATGGTCTTAATAAGATTAAAGAATCATACATTCCATACATACATTACATACTTATAATAGCATCATTATTTTGTGTCCTTTCTATCCAGACTTGGGTCAAACAGTTAGTGACAGAATTAGCACATATTCAGGGGGCACCAGTCACCTAGATGGGTTATGGGGCTGCATCTCACTCACTTATGTCCAATGTTTGGTTTCTATGGCTGGATACCCTGCCTAATGCCAACCACTTTACAGGGTGTACTTTCCATGTGGCACCAGCACTAGTGAGGTATCGTGTCTTCTACATGACTAAAAGGTCCTCATAATCTCACACTTTACAGAGTGCAACAGTTGTATTTTGTACGACACCAACACTACAGAGGTAGCCATACCTTCGACATGACTCCGGAATGTCATGACTCTATACTTCTGCTTGTCCACCTTTCTCTTTATGGAGAAGGAAGCATGAGGGATGAAAGAATAAAAGACAGATGTGTGAATGATAGTGACAAGAGGGATGTGTGATACGCATTAATTTACATACATACATATTTAATAACAGTTTGACTCGGCTCCCCATGACTGAAAGTTTCATAGGCATGAAAATACACCCACCTCATCAGACGTTTGGATATATATATGATGGATTCTCTTGTCATGGATGACATATGAGAGTTTAGTAAAAGGAGGCATTGATCATGTTCTATGGGCATGAATGTGTCTCTCTTTATGTGACTTTGTGTGTTGAAGCATATTCTGTCGTGTCTGGGGAGAGTCATTCTGTTCTTCTGCCTGGTAAAGTTTCTACTCGTTTACTTATTTATTTTGCCTAAAATTTTTGTTTCATTTTGCAATCTTTTCAATAGACATTGGTAAATGAGTGGAAACTTTATACCAGTAATAAGGCACTAAAAATGAATGACTCTCCCCAGACACAACAAAATATATATATATACACACACACATATATATATATATATATAAATGTGTGTGTGTGTTTGTGCTTTTTACATTATGTTACTGTGTGTGTGTGTGTGTATATATATATATATATACATACACACATGCATATATGTATATGTATATATATATATATATATATATATATATATATATATATATATATAGCAGCTTGATGTATACAATCAGGGTGATTTACATACCCAAGGGTAAACCTTCTGACAAAGATAATTTTGCTTCTGAAAACAAAAATAACAAAACAAAATAAAATTTTAAAAAATGTCAAATCAAAACAGTTTCTCAAATGTTTTTTATGCAATTTTTGTATAATTTTCTTTTTTTTTTTCCAAAAAGTTTCTTGCAACATTTTGACCCAACAATGGCCATCCCCCCCCCCCCAAATCACAATACTTCACCCTGGTAACACTGGAACAATAACCTCTAAACATCAACACAACTGATAGATATAGTCACTCCACACTCCACTCAACCACACACCACCACTCCATCAGTGCTCAGCTCCACTCACTGAGTCCTTACCTCAATTCACTGATTTCTAAACTCCACTCACACAGTCCTTACCTTCACTCAGTCGTAACCCCACTCAGTCAGTCCTTACCTCAACTCACTCCACCCTCATTTCCTCTTAGTCCTTATCTTCACTTATTCAGTGCTCACCTCTACTCACTGAGACTGAGTCCTCGCTTCCACTCACTCAGTGCTCACCTCCACTCACTTAAACTCATTTGGTCCTTACCCCCCCCACCACACACGTCCCCAGGCCTTACTCTTTTCTCTGACAATCACCACCTACACTCCACTCAGCCAAACCACCACCACCACCACCACCACCACATCTCCATTCAGTCTCCACTTAACCTTCCACCACCACAAGTCTCCACTGAAGCCCCCTCCCCCCACTTACACTTCAATGCACAAACAACAACAACAACAACAACAACGAACATCCAAAGAAGGAGTAGTAATTAAGTACTCACCCATGCCATGAGTGATGCTGATGATCCGGTAAGCAGAGTAACACATGAGGGCTGCCATGAGGATGAGGAGGACGACACCGTTGGCAAAGCCAGCCTGCAAGATAAACAAACACAAAAACAATTATAATGAGGATAATAATAATAATAATTGTCAGGTGTCAAAGTGATTGCAGAGCAATGCGAGATGAAGTGTTTTGCTCAAGGACACAGTGCTGTGCCTAGTCTAGGAATTGAAACCACAGTGTAGTGGCTGCAACACCCTAACCATTATGCTGGCAGAATCGTTAGCACGTCGGGCGAAATGCTAAGCGGTATTTCGTCTGCCGCTACGTTCTGAGTTCAAATTCCGCCGAGGTCGACTTTGCCTTTCATCCTTTTGGGGTCGATTAAATAAGTACCAGTTACGCACCAGGGTCGATGTAATCGACTTAAACCCTTTGTTTGTCCCCTCTATGTTTAGCCCCTTGTGGGCAATAAAGAAATAAATAATAGTGGGGGTTTTAACATTCAGATAGAAGGCCTGATTTAGTAGAACTAAACTAAGGGGGGGGGGGTTTACCAAATTTTTTTTTCCCCAGTGGCCCAGATAACTGAGAGAACGATAAACATGGACTGCATAACCATTTTGTTCAATACAGTGAACACACTAAAAAGAAAGACAACCAACATATTTATTTACCAAATAGTTACCAATGGCAACAACTTTAGCATCCAGAGTGTACATATCTGAAACTCGCACACTGAGAGCAAAAAGGTTTCTGATTTTTGTGGAACTGGTGTTTAACCACATGGTTCCCGGTTCAGTCCCACTGCGTGGCACCTTGGGCAAGTGTCTTTTACTATAACCTCGGGCTGACCAAAGCCTTCTGAGTGGATTTAGTAGACGGAAACTGAAAGAAGCCCGTCGTATATATGTGTGTGGGTGTTTGTGTGTCTGTGTTTGTCCGCCTCAACATCGCTTGACAAACGATGCTGGTGTGTTTACGTCCCCGTAACTTAGCGGTTTGGCAAAAAGAGACCGATAAAATAAGTAGTAAGCTTCCAAAGAATAAGTCCTGGGGTCGATTTGCTCGACTAAAGGCGGTGCTCCAGCATGGCCGCAGTCAAATGACTGAAACAAGTAAAAGAGAGTAAAAGAGTAAAAGAGTATTTGCTTTGGAGATGTGACCATCCTGTCTGAATTATTCAGACACAGTGTATCTAGGACTACATTATTTAATGTGCCCTTCTTCATTGCTGTTGTCTGGCTCCTATTTCTAGCAAATCATGCCACCAAGTAGAGACTCAATGGTTGGTTTGTTAGGGTTGAAACAGGGATACAAAAGGGATACTTACCATTTTGAGGGCCCATGGAATGCTGAGTATGGAGGTCCCCATCATAGTGTTCCACAGGGAGAATCTGGACAAAGAGAGAGAAAAGCGGTCAGAAAGGAATGGTGTAGTTCTGGCACCAGTAGAGGTATGCGGTGGTATGGGCACTAGTTGTAGTGGTGATGACAGCCAGGTGATAGTAGTGGTGGCATTTGTGTTGTACAGAATATATGTATGTCCATATATAGGCACAGGTGTGGCTGTGTGGTAAGAATGCTTAGTGGTATTTCGTCTGCCATTACGTTCAGAGTTCAAATTCCGCCGAGGTCAACTTTGCCTTTCATCCTTTCGGGGTCGATAAATTAAGTACCAGTTACGCTCTGGGGTCGATCTAATCGACTTAATCCCTTTGTCTGTCCTTGTTTGTCCCTTCTATGTTTAGCCCCTTGTGGGCAATAAAGAAATAAGAAGCTTGCTTCCCAGCCACATGGTTCCGGGTTCAGTCCCGCTGCGTGGCACCTTGGGCAAGCTTTGTAAGTGGGGGGAGAAGGGAAGATTTTTGGTAGGCCCAGGGTGTTAGTAAAAGACAATTACACAAGGTGCCATGCAGTAGGACTGAATCCAAAACAATGTGGTTGGGAGGCAAACTTCTTACCCCAGCCCCATGGCCAATCCTGAACCCCATGAGGGGGTTTGTTTATTTGAAAGAGAATCACTTACATTGTGACTAGGCTCCCTTGTTTGGCTTCGATCTTGTTCGAGATGGAGACAATTGTGATGAACTGCGGGGGTACAACATGATCTGGCATTGTCTGGATGTAACAAAAACAAAAAACAACATCATTAAGAACAGGAAAAAGGGGAACATCTAGGTGGTGCATGGGTATTGCTGGAAATAGCAGCTAAATAACCCTACTCTCAAATGATACCTTTAAATGTTCACGGCTGGAAGTGTTTTCATAATAGGTCTGCTGGTTTGGAAAGGACCTGGGGTTAAACAGCAACACTGACATAATGGCTTCAGATTTTGGCACAAGGCCAGCAAGATTGGGCACCAGCACCTCTGGGTCTGTAAAATTAGGGATGTTCAACAGGAGGGGGTTGCAGGGGATGAATGTATATGCAAGACCAACGAGCAGAATCGTTAGCACACCGGGAGAAATGCTTAGCGGTATTTCGTCTGCCGTTTCGTTCTGAGTTCAAATTCCGCAGAGGTCGACTTTGCCTTTCATCCTTTCGGCGTCGATTAAATAAGTACCAGTTACGCACTGGGGTCAATGTAATCGACTTAATCCCTTTGTCTGTCCTTTTTTTGTCCCCTCTGTGTTTAGCCCCTTGAGGGCAATAAAGACATAGATACACAAGGGCAACTAAACTTTTACTTAAATATTTGTTGAAGTTAGTTAAAAACTAAAAACTCAATCAATCGATTGATCAGTAATAATTGGACAACTTACAAAGATCAATGGACTAGTTGGTTGATCTGATTGGTTAGCATTGATCTTCTCCAGATATTTGTAATATTTATAACGACTGATGGCCGCACACACAGCTGGGTCACTGTCAACGTGTTGGATATAGTTGTGAAACTGAACCGGGTTCCTGGAATAGAGAATATGGCAGAGGTGGTGAAGGTGGTGGTGGCAATAGTTGTAGTGCTAGTGTCAGAATAAAAAGACAGGATGGTCACAACTGGAATGTTTTTGATCATAGGTCTGCTGGATCAGGACAGGCCAGGGGTTAAACAACAGTAATAAGAAGGAAGGAAACATTAGATAATTGTAGTCCTTGATACACTATGTCTGAGTAAAAGACAGGATGATCACAGGTGGAACGTCTTTGATCACAGGTCTGCTGGATCAGAACTGACCTGGGGCTAAGCAACAACAAAAGATACATTAGATAATTGTAGTCCAAGATACACTATGTTTGAGTAAAAGACAGGATGGTCACCGCTGGAACAGCTTTGATCATTCGTCTACTGGATCTGGACCGACTTGGGTCTGAACAACCACAAGAATGGAGACATCAAATCATGTAGTCCTAGATACACTGTGACTGAATAAACCAAAGGATGGTCACAGATAGAATGTCTTTGATCACGGGTCTGTCTGGATCAGGACTGACCTAGGGTTAAACAACAACAACAACAAGGAAGGACACATTAGACAATGTAGTCCAAGATACACAATGTCTGAACAAAAATCAGCATGGCCACAGGTGGAACGTCTCTGAACGTCTGTTGAACCAGGACTTACCTGGGGCTAAACAGCACCAAAGAAAGAACGAAAGGGTTGGAAGTCTACTCACCGGACCCTTCGGACTTTATCTGTTGGGTTACTGGTAGACTCAGGAGAGGAGGTGACGAGTAACTTTGGTGGCTTCGAACTGGAAGAAAAAGAAAACTCAAAAGAAAATAATTCTATATTTTAGAAAACGAGGAGTTGTTTACGTTGTTTACATTGTTTACATTTGATGGACAGGTGTCCTCCACCTTGTTTGTTGTCACCACAACGTTTCGCCTGATGTCCCCTCCACCCTTCCTCATGCGTTCCGCTGGAATTTTCAAACCCAACCCGTTATTTGACGAACGGGATCAAAACTGTTTTCATTCCTAACATATGTGGCTGGTGTTATCTTTCTGCTGATATTTTTTCAAGTCCCTGCCTGGGATTGAACTTAGAATCCAAGGGCTAGTAGCCCACGCTCTTATCCACATCGGCAATACACCTGAGGAATGAGAACAGTGTACCCCATTAGTCAAATAAAGGGTGGGGTTCAAAATTCCATCAGGACACCTGATGAAGGCTGGAGAATACACCAGCTGAAACGTTGTGCTAATAACAAACAAGATAAGGACGCCTATCTGTCCATTACTCTTTTACTTGTTTCAGTCATTTGACTGCGGCCATGCTGGAGCACCACCTTTAGTCGAACACATCGACCCTAGTACTTATTCTATCGGTCTCTTTTGCCGAACCGCTAAGTTACGGGGACGTAAACACACCAGCATCGGTTGTCAAGCGAAGTTGGGGGGAAAAACACAGACACACAAACATATATATATACATATATACAATGGGATTCTTTCAGTTTCCGTTTACCAAATCCACTCACAAGGCTTTGGTCGGCCCGAGGCTATAGTAGAAGACACTTGCCCATGGTGCCACACGCTGGAACTGAACCTGGAACCATGTGGTTGGGAAGCAAGCTTCTTACCACACATATGCCTACACACACACACATATATATATAAATGTGTGTGTGTGTGTGTGTGTGTGTGTGTTTGCATGCTTGTATTGACAGACAAACCAAAAGGAAAAAAATAAGAGACTGAGAAATAGACAGCCATTATCCTACCGTATTTCTTGGTTCCTGTCTAAAACTCCAGACTGGACTTCAATGTTTGGTTCTACAGGAATTTCACTGCAACAGACAAGAACAAAGGTTAGTCTCTCTCTCTCTCTCTCTCTCTCACTCACTCACAAACACAATTCTATGGAGGCACAGCTAAACACATATATACCCAGACATACGCATAGAGTCAAAGGTACAACCAACATACATAGATGACTATACATACTCTTTACTCTTTTACTTGTTTCAGTCTTTTGACTGTGGCCATGCTGGAGCACCGCCTTTAGTTGAGCAAATCGACCCCAGGACTTATTCATTGGAAGCCTAGTACTTATTCCATCGGTCTGTTTTGCCAAACCGCTAAGTTACGGGGACGTAAACACACCAGCATCAGTTGTCAAGCGATGTTGGGGGGACAAACACAGACACACAAACATATATATATATACATATATACGACAGGCTTCTTTCAGTTTCCATCTACCGGATCCACTCACAAAGCATTGGTCAGCCCAAGATTATAGAAGACACTTGCCCTAGGTGCTACGCAGTGGGAATGAACCCAGAACCATGTGGTTGGTAAGCAAGCTACTTACCACACAGCCACTCCTGCGCCTATATATATATATATATATACATACATATATATATATATATACATATATATATATATATACATACACACACACACACATACATACATACACACACACATATAAAATATAATTAAGATTCAGCTGAATTAGGTACTTAAATGGAGGCACCTTGCTAGTTCAGTAGAGTTCACACACCCCAACATACACACAGGCTACCCAGGTTTCCAGCTTGCCTGATGGCAAGTGGGCCCCTGCACCATATATGGGGGCCCATGTTAGTATCGAATGGGCCCATCTCCTCAAGTTTGACAATTTTTTATTCAACCCTGGAAGAATGCATTATTTCAGCCTGGCTGTGTTTGTAGGCAGGTGAAAAGAATACTTTTAACAAAAAAAAAAAAAAAAGAAAAAAAAATGATAGCATTGTGTTTTGCGGGTGGGCCCACTTGTAGTTGCAGGTGGGCTCCCTTAGTCTCCTGTCAATTAATATTTTTAGAGTCAGTTTGCCACTGAACATGTCTATATATTCTGTATATTCCAAAAGTATCTTAATGTAATCCTTATTGTCCTCTACACACACTAAGGATTTTCTTTATAAGGTTGTTGTTGGCACTCCGTCGCTTACGACGTCGAGGGCTCCAGTTGATCCGATCAACGGAACAGCCTGCTCATGAAATTAACATGCAACTGGCTGAGCACTCCACAGACACGTGTACCATTAATGTAGTTCTCGGGGGGATATTCAGTGTGACACAGTGTGACAAGGCTGACCCCTTTGGATTACAGGCACAACAGAAACACGAAGAAAGAGTGAGAGAAAGTTGTGGTGAAAGAGTACAGCAGGGTTCACCACCATCCCCTGCTGGAGCCTCGTGGAGCTTTAGGTGTTTTCGCTCAATAAACACTCACAACGCCCGGTCTGGGAATCGAAACTGCGAACCTATGACCGCGAATCCCCTGCCCTAACCACTGGGCCATTGCGCCTCCACACACATATATATATATATATATATATATATATATATATATATATATATATATATATATATATATATGTCCCATTTACACACACAGACATATCTACAAACCCACACACACCCATATCAACACACATACACAACAAGAACAGCAACAACAAAAAGTGCCTCACCTCTGGCTGCTGGCCTCACTGCAGCTGGCATTAGGGTCAAGCCTCTGTCCTGAAGTGACCTGAATGCTTCCAGTCAGCTGTGACCGATCCTCCTCCTTCTCCTCAGCTTCTGCCTCAGGGGGATAATCTTCCAGAAGATTCTGTGTTTCATTGCCGCCATCTGCTTCCATTCTAGAGAGAGAGAGAGAGAGAATTTAAATTTCAATGTAATCCTTTCTGCTATAGGCACAAGGCCTGGAATTCGAGGGAAAGGGAACAGTCGATCACATCATTCATTCAGGAGTCAACTGGGCCTGAATGTGTGGAAACCACTCGTAAACCTATGCTTGGCTCACGGCACAGAATCCTTGCCTGATAAGTTGTTTGAAGCACGACAACTGTTTCGGCCACTGTTTACCCCAACAGAAAACAGAATTTCATGGAAGCACACTGTTCCTTTGTTTCAGCCATTGCAAAAAATCGTTGTGTGTGTGTGTGTTTTATACAATGGAGGAGAGAGAGAAAGAGAGGTGGGGGAAGAAGATAAGGATAAAAAAGTAGAGACGGTCGAGAGATAGAAAAATAGAAAGGAAGATAGTAAGAGAGAGAGAGAGAGAGAGAGAGAGAGAGAGAAAGAGAGGAATAGGGAAGAGATAAAAAAAGGATGTGAACTTTGGTAAAGTAAAATATAAACCCACCCCACAAACCCCACCAACATTTAAAATAGCAAAATAACCCAGAAATATTCACCTCTTGAATAATAAGAGGCTGCTATCTCTCAATCCTACGTCATCGTATCTCAGTAGGCAGAATCCTGCTGTAAGCGCCCTATTTAACCCCTCGTAACTTTTGGGATTTTGGGAATTTGCTGAAAAGTTTTGTGAATTTGTGTTCTACACACAGGAATTCAAATGATTATGCAAAAAAAAAAAAAAAAAAAAGAAAAAGAAAGGTTTTTGTGTGATTCTAAAGGCAATTTAGCTGCTGTTTTTAGCACATCTCACAACCACCTGTTACCTTCCTCGTATTGACGTTTTTCAATATTTTTCTCTCCATAGACACATCTAATGGAATAATGATGCACCCAAGGGTGGGGGTGAGGGGTCCATTGCTGGGATTTAAGCAAAAACATCCAGATTTTAAACGGATTAAAAACATTCAAAAAAGCATAGAACTTTTAGGATTTGTGAGTTGGGGTAGAATTAAAAAAAGCAATTCTTTTTCCTAATCGTATGACTTTTATATTAGAAACACTGGACTCTTGGACTCTAGATTTGGTATAAATATCTGCCTGCGTATGCTCATAATTTATATGTCATATATATATATATATACACACACACACACATATATATATATGTGTGTGTGTGTGTGTATCCAGGTATATGTATGTATATATATTTTATATGCTCACACACACATGTTCATACTTATATATGTATACACACACATATACACTCACATGTATTGTTATGTTGCTAAGAGTTTGTTTGTGTTGAGTCACCATTGTTGCGAGGGTGAGTTGGCTGTTATTGTCGCTGTGGTCTTTGGGGTGAGATTAGAATGGATTAGGCTGGGCTACTTAAACTGTAAACAAGAACAAAACTCATGAAGATTATTCAATTTATTTCGGGAAAGGCTTTACATGTTTATAACTCTTAATTTTAACTAGTTTCAGCCATTACACTGCAGTATATATATATATATATATATATATACACACACATATATATATATATATTGGAAGGTTTGGAGGTGATGTACAGGAATTATATATTAGAAAAAATAATAATCAGGTACTCAGATGTCTGGATGGTTGTATATTTACATATTTTTATTCATATGTCACGTTTTATAAATTAGCGCTTTCACCTAGTCTTGTAGGTTCATCATATATATATATATATATATATATATATATATATATATATACACAAACATATATATACATATATATGTGCATTTTTTATATTCTTTTTTCTTCAGCAATGCCGTTGTGTTTCAGGAACACTTATGGCAACAGCCTGGGTTTCAGAAGCCAACACTTTTTTAAGATTCTCCCAAAGAGCCTGAGCGACCTACACAAAGTGGATGTAGGTGTTTTAAAGTCAAAACTGGATCTCTTCCTGTCGAGAGTCCCAGATGAACCTACCTCGCGGCAAGAGGTGCAAATGAGGGCAGCGACATCAAACTCCCTTATTCGCCAAATGCCACATATGAGGGGAGGGTCTCAATAATAACTGTAACAAAACGGCGGTGCCCCAGCATGGCCATGGGGAACATTTAGAATATGCAAATAAAGCTCTTATTCCACTATGCCAACCACAGTCTCACGAATGGTGAAACAGTTTTTTGGGGTGACATCGAGCTGTGCCGATAAAATGTAGGATAGATGTAGTTAAATAAAAATGACCCTTGGATGGAATTTACAAATATTTTAACGCATTAAAACATTCACATATTTATAAATTCCATCCAAGAATTATTGATATTATTACTGTGTGTATGTGTGTGTGTGTGTGTGTGTGATTTTAGATGCTGTATCATCACCATCACCATCACCATCACCATCATCATCGTCTTCTTTATTGTTGTTGTCCTTATCAGTGTTTCCAGGCCCACTTTTCTGAACTTGCATGAATCTCCTGGAATTTATTGAGGCAGGTTTCCTGTGCCAGCTTGCTCTTCCGGTCGTCTGATTCGAAACGAAGCAACACTTCCTCTTGCCCAGACATCACTTCACGTACGACAGGAAGCACAAATCCACTTGTACGATGGTAAAATATACTTAAAACCATCACGTCACCTCAAATGACGTGTGTGTGTATACATATACATATATATATATATATATATATATATATATATGTATATATATATATATATATATATATATATATATATATATACATACACACACACACACACATTTTGCCACACATGTACAAACCAACTTACATAAAATAGTAAGTATCCATCTCCTTGTATGGACTCGTATAACAGGTCACATTATAATCCAGTCCAGGCAGCTGAAATCCAGGATATCTAATGGATAAAAGTATTTCATGAGGAGTACACAAACCATCATCTCACATCTGACTTTCTATGGTTTATATATAAATATATATACACACACAAAGACACACATATATACATGTATATATATATATATATATATATATATATATATATATATATATATATATATATATACACACACACACACATTGGACACTACACTCTGTTTAGTTGGGGCAAGTGAAATCAAAATCGTGATTGAACCAAATTCAATGACTGGCACCTGTGCCAGTGGAGCACTAAGAGCACCATCCGAGCGTGATCATTGCCAGAGCAGCTGTCTGGCTTCCGTGCCAGTGGCACGTAAATAGCACCATTTGAGCGTGATTGTTACCGGTGTTGCCATCCTGGCATGTGAAAAAATATTCAAGCAAGGTTGTTGCCAGTTCCGCTGGACTGGCTCCTGTGCAGGTGGCACGTAAAACACACCATTTCAAGGTCTGCGTGCCACACCACCACAGCTCCACCCTTGTTTGCCGGTTTTATGATAATGCCGTTGCGGCATCAGAGACATTGAAGAGCCAAAAGTTGGTAGATGCTTTCAAATTGATTGACTGCTTGGAACTGGCGTCCAGTGGGATGGTCCCACTCTCAAACTATATGGTCATTATATTGAGTTTTGTTGAGACAAAGTAAAATAAACTTTCAGTTCGAAATTGACCATTTCAGTCTTAATGACCTGAATATATATATACATACACAGAGGAGTTCAAGACAGGTTGCCCCTGGGAGCTCCTCTATGCTGATGACCTTGCCCTAATTGCGGAGTCACTATCAGAACTAGAGGAGAAGTTTCAGGTGTGGAAGCAAGGTCTAGAATTGAAGGGCCTTAGAGTCAACCTAGCTAAAACCAAAATCCTAATAAGTAGGAAGGTAGATAAAACACAAACCCCTTCAGGTAGATGGCCCTGCTCAGTATGTAGAAAAGGAGTAGGTAGTAACTCTATAAGATGTACCCGGTGCAAGCTATGGACACATAAGAGGTGCAGCAACATCAAAGGCAGGTTAACTAGCAAGTTAGTTTTTGTTTGTGGCAGATGTTCAGGTGCAATAAAGACTGCAAACAAACAGGAAACAACTTCTATCTCATTCCAGGGTGAAAAACTAGAGGTAGTCGATAGCTTCCGCTATCTGGGCGACCAAGTTAGTAGTGGGGGTGGGTGCGCTGAAAGTGTAGCTGCTAGAATAAGAATAGCCTGGGCAAAGTTTAGAGAGCTCTTACCCCTGCTGGCGACAAAGGGACTCTCACTCAGAGTAAAAGGCAGACTGTATGACGCATCAGTTGTGGCGTGCAAGAGAGACGATTGCGCTGGTATGGACATGTGGTGAGAATGGAGGAGGATAGCTGCGTGAAAAAGTGCCACACCCTAACAGTTGAGGGAACCCGTGGAAGAGGTAGGCCCAGGAAGACCTGGGCTGAGGTGGTGAGGCAAGACCTTCGTACATTGGGCCTCACCGAGGCGATGACTACGGACCGAGACCTTTGGAAATGGGCTGTGCGTGAGAAGACCCGGCAAGCCAAGTAAGATCGTTGCCAGTGCCCCTGGACTGGTTCTTGTGCGGGTGGCACATGAGATGCACCATTTTGAGCGTGGCCGTTGCCAGTACCGCCTGACTGGCTCCTGTAGGATTTTCGAGCGAGATCGTTGCCAGTGCCCCTGGACTGGCTTGTGCGGGTGGCACATAAAAGACACCATTTCGAGCGTGGCCGTTTTCGTGCGGGTGACACGTAAAAGCACCCACTACACTCTCTGAGTGGTTGGCGTTAGGAAGGGCATCCAGCTGTAGAAACTCTGCCAAATCAGACTGGAGCCTGGTGTTGCCATCCGGTTTCACCAGTCCTCAGTCAAATCGTCCAACCCATGCTAGCATGGAAAGCGGACGTTAAACGATGATGATGATGATGATGATGATACACACATATACACACATATATATATATATATATATATATATAGAACAGGTAGTGTGACATCTGATGATGTAAGATATGTACATAGAATTAGGTTGATTTGCTGCCTAAAGTCCAACTTGAACTGTAACTTAAACAACAAGAATGTGATATCTATCTGAATGAGGATTTGCCTATAGGCAGTGTTTTAGTCAAGCTGGTACATTTATAATAGGATATATACACAAACAGACAAGCTATTGGTATCTGGGTAAATTTAACATTTTGTTTTCAGTCATTAGGTGCTATTTCCTATTTGCTTCTGTCTAGAAATCAAAGGAAATCTCTACTATTCCCTTCAACCTTTGCTTTTGTGACCTGACAATGTTTTGAAACTCACCAATTTTTCCATTACGTTTCAGACAGATTCAGTGCAGAGTTGCTGAAGCAGAAATATCGTTATAGCAAATATTCTGCTCAGCACCACAGATTTGCCTGTCAATTATGTGACCTTAACCAGTTGAGCATATTCCTGAGTAGCTGAAGCTATGTGCATCTCTGATCATGAGCGGGAGTAACGAGGATGCATCATAGCCATATGTTGAAAGGGATTCTTTGGGGTTTCAATAAATGTAACAAAAGCATAGTTTGAAGGAACTATTAGCCATTTTTCATACTTTCTAGGGGGTCATCTAAAATCATGTTACACCATATTATAACATTTGTATATTTAAATACTCACTTTACATAGGGGTAGAACTGAATATTACAAGAAACCAATGAAAGATTAGTTGTGCCAGTGCCCCTGGACTGGTTCCTGTGCAGGTGGCACCACGTAAAATACACTATTTTGAGCGTGGTCGTTGCCAGTACCCGCCTGACTGGCCTTCGTGCCGGTGGCATGTAAAAGCACCCACTACACTCTCGGAGTGGTTGGCGTTAGGAAGGGCATCCAGCTGTAGAAACTCTGCCAGATCAGATTGGAGCCTGGTGCGGCCTTCTGGTTCACCAGTCCTCAGTCATATCGTCCAACCCATGCTAGCATGGAAGGCGGGCGTTAAACGATGATGATGATGATGATGATGATGAGATATACTAGGATTCTCCCAGAACAAGCAAAGTAGCTAGTTCTAGAATCTCTAAATGAGATACAAGTGGTTACGATACAAGACAGTCATATTTTTTCACCACTCTAATGCTGCTGTTCGATACAGAACTATGTCATTACATTTTAACCCCATGAAAACATCATTTCCAACTGGTTAGCAACACACAACCTGTGTCTGATATACTGTAAGAGCGAATCCCCCACCTCCAGCTTGGCCAGACCAGTAGACCATTGTTTCTGGGTCTTTATTTATCAGTACTGGACACCTGCCTGCTAGAGATGGCAGCCATTTGTCCATACTCACAATATATATAAGTAAAGAAGTGACAGAAGGCTGCTGATCTCGTAACGAGCAAAGTAGCCATTTGTCTCAGAACAAGTCTGAATTCTTGGTATTAGGTAGTAGATAAGGCTGGACTCCGAAGCTGGATGCAAAGAAAGACGACATGGTTCCAGGTTCAGTCCCACTTTGTGACTCTTTGAGTAAGTGTCTTCTGCTATGGCCTCGGGTCGATCAAAGCCTTGTGAGTATGGATTTGGTAGACGGAAACTGAAAGAAGCCCATCATATATATATATATATATATATATATATATATATATATAGATGTCAACACTCCTGTTACAACGTGGGACCTTGAAGACTGCTAAAATGCAAGAAAGTATGCTTGTCCCTTAATTTTCAATACTTAATTTTCAATAAGACAATCAATACTTCATTTCATTTTACTGAATATATTATATATATATTATATATTCTATATCCTACATTAATATTATAAGAATATAAATTAAACATAAAAAACAGACAGATTTGGAATTCCTTTGGATAATATATTCCTCTATACACTATCATACAAACCCCTTATATCATCATCATCGTTTAACGTCCGCTTTCCATGCTAGCATGGGTTGGACGATTTGACTGAGGACTGGTGAAACCGGATGGCAACACCAGCCTCCAATCTGATTTGGCAGAGTTTCTACAGCTGGATGCCCTTCCTAACGCCAACCACTCAGAGAGTGTAGTGGGTGCTTTTACGTGTCACCCGCACGAAGGCCAGTCAGGCGGTACTGGCAACGGCCACGCTCAAAATCGTGTATTTTATGTGCCACCCGCACAGGAGCCAGTCCAGGGGCTCTGGCAACGATCTCGCTCGAAAATCCTAAGAAGGCCAGTCAGGCGGTACTGGCAACGGCCACGCTCAAAATCGTGTATTTTATGTGCCACCCGCACAAGAGCCAATCCAGGGGCACTGGCAACGATATATATATATATATATATAAGTTTATGTATATATTAATATTATCTCAGTTTAAAAAAAACCTTGACAATGTAAATATGTTAATAGTTACCATGGGTAGCAAAAATCACACAAAAAAAAAAACAGGATATTACACCCTTTTTATAGGTAGAGATAGCAAGTTAAAGCGATGCATTTTGAGTAGATATGAATAATAACAATAAACGGAACAAAACGCATATAAATAAAATTTCATTTTAAAGGAACTTTTATTTATATGCGTTTTGCTCCATTTATTGTTATTATTCATATATATATATATATATATATAACAAAGGAAATTACGAACGCAAGAGAATAGCTGTGAAAAAGCCTTAGAAAATCAGCTACAAATACCCTTATAAGAGGGAAAAGAAGCCGCTAGAGAAAATAGAACTCTGCACCTATCAAAAATACAGACAGGTATAGAGTTCGTATTTCTGTAGGAGCAATTTGCCCGTCTTCTAAGGTGCTTTCACAGCTATACTCCTGCCGTCCGAGATTTCTTCATTTGCAGAATAAAAAAACACCAACTCACTCGGTGCTTTCATGTATGTTTATATATACACACACATACACACGAGCGTACGTTCGTTCATTCATTCATACACACATAATACATTAATAAATACATACATATACCCGGTTGATATTGAAATTCCATTGAAGAAGCCTTGGATCTTGGTTAGAAACCGGAAGAAATCTTGAAATTAAACTGAATGACGGCATACACCGAACGGCCAGTGGTTTGTATATCCGAAAAAGAAGCACATTCTAAGACATTAGGGCAGTAGTATGGACACAAAACGAATGGTCACCCTCTGACCCGCCTCAACATGCAACCTTATAAAAACTTATACGCCACGCTCCATTAGTAAAGCGAAGCAAACAGTTCAGTGATATAATATAAACACCAGCATACATACAAATATACTACTTACGTTTTAGGAGTAAGGATATAGATCCAGGACGGAATGTATATATAAACATATATATATCAGTATATATGTGTGTTGAGTATAGCCAGGTGTCCGGGACGTCCCATCAATGCTCAGGAGTTGGTCCAGTCAGAATCACGCCTCAGTGCTTGTCACATGACAACGTTTAGAGTTGCTTCCCTTGAGTATCAACGACCCACACGAAAGACACCACGTAGATTCCTAAAAATAGAAGCTAAACCGCCTGAAAATCGCAGGCTAATGCCGTAATAGAAGTTTTGTTTGGCACTCGTTCGCTAATTCAGTCGTAGGTGGGCGTGGTTGGAATGCTTCGGACCTTAAGTCTGATTCGATTTTAGGATTGGAGAAACGGTAGGTAACGGGGGGGGGGGATAAATAGAAAACAAGACAACGGTGTCATTCATAGTCATATGACAGGTCACAGGTCAGCAACCGTCCTGGCTTTTAGTCAGATGAGCTGTGTACAAATACAGGTCTTCGTAAACACACATAAATGTGGTTGGGTGATAAAAAGCTTGCTTCCCAGCCTCATGCTTCCGTGTTCAGTCCCAATGCGTGGCATCTTGGACAAGTGTCGTTTGCTATAGCCTCAGGCAAATTAAAACCTTGTG
>NC_142955.1:21464761-21502261 GCF_046866305.1 Octopus bimaculoides | reverse complement strand
AACGGATACACTCGGGCCCTCTTAGCTCTTTCCAATACCGTTCAGTTCGTCTGTCTGTTTGTCTGCCTATCTGTCTGTCTGATGGCCATGTTTGACACAAAACTGTCAGCTGTTGAGAAAATAGTTTTCAAATTGGAACAAACTCTATTGATGTGTTTTATCGGCTGTTTGCGTTTGTGTGTGTTTGTATTTACATATACATACATTTACATTATATATATATATATATATATATATATATATATATATATATATATATATATATATGTGTGTGTGTGTATATACTCTTTTACTTGTTTGTCATTTGACTGCGGCCATGCTAGAGCACCGCCTTTAGTCGAGCAAATCGACCCCAGGACTTATTCTTGGTAAACCTAGTACTTATTCTATCGGTCTCTTTTTGCCGAACCGCGAAGTTACGGGGACGTAAACACACCAGCATCGGTTGTCAAGCGATGTTGGGGGGACAAACACAGACACAAACATATATATATGTGTGTGTTCGTTCCGTTGTCTGTAGTTCATTGTTCTAACGTCCTGTACCCTGATATGCATCTATATACACATGTAGATGTAATTATGTACATATATGTGTGTATACATGTATAAATATTCTTTGTATTATTTACATATATATATATATATATATATATATATATATATATATATATATATATATATATATATAAAAACAAAAGTAAATGAGTATATGCATATATACGTACAGGTATGTGCATACCGACATCCACCTGTATGTATAGGTGCATATCTGGGTACAGGACATTGCAAACAAACGTAGACGAGAACACACGAGCCACAAAGAGAACATTCTACTTCATCAGCTACCCACGTTTTAACACCGGCGTTTCGACGAGCTTCGGGCAGGACGCATCGTTAAAACGGCTCGTCCCATGGATCGCAGATTAAATTTGTATACGCAAATTAAATCTAGCCATGGAGGAATGTAGTGGCGGACAAAAAACAAGACAGGAAAACAAACAGAAAAGGCTTTACGGCCAGACGAGAAAAATTATGTGTGTATGAACGCGATGAGGCACGGAACCGAGAGAGACAAAGTGGTGGCGTGCGTTACTTGGCGAAAGCCAAGGAAGGAAAGGATTATTGACCGGAAGCATGTGACCATGCCGGTGTAAAGGGAAGAGAGAGAGTGGTAGAGGGAGAAAGTAGAATAGGTGAGCAACGAGAGGAAAAGAGAAAGAGAGGAAATACGAGGGGGAAAAGGAGATACGTAGTAGTAACAGAGGAAGAACAAGAGGGGTAAGGCGAGATACGTAGTAGTACAGAGGAAGAACGAGGGGGGGGGGAGAAAGGAAAGAGAAAGAGAAAGAGATAGAGTAGCGTCGGAGGATAAGTTTACGAAAACTACTTACAATTTTTGTGAGACGCTGCGTTCAATCATGTAAAAACAAAAGTAAATGAGTATATGCATATATACGTACATATATACGTATATATATATATATATATATATATATATATATATATATATATACGACGGGCTTCTTTTCAGTTTCCGTCTACCAAATCCACTCACAAGGCTTTGGTCGGCCCGAGGCTATAGTAGAAGACACTTGCCCAAGGTGCCACGCGGTGGGACTGAACCCGGAACCATGTGGTTGGTAAGCAAGCTACTTACCACATATATACATACATACAGACAAACAGAGAGACTAAGAGACAAACAGACAGTCACACATATATACACACACGTTCACCCACGAGTGTCAGTTATATAAACACCTGACGTCATTATTGAAGGAGCCTCAATCGCTTTTGTTTATGGCAATCAAGCTAATTATCTTTCATCCGTTGATCTAATTACGCTGGTGGTTGTTATGATAATGGTGGTGGTGGCGGTGGTGGTGGTGGTAGTAGCGGTAATAGTTGTAGTAGTGGTTTTGGTGGTGGTGATGAGTGTTTTTTTAACTTGAGAACAAGACCCCAAGTCTAGTTGGGCAGGGGCAGGAATGGAGGGGCGAATAGTTGATTTTTATCGCCCACCCCAAGATATATATATATATATCGTTGTATTTCAAGGAAAAGTGTCGCTGAAGAGGTCACAGGTGTGTGACGAAAGATTTCCAGACGATGGACAGGAGTCAGAATAAGAACAGTGCATGTGTTTATTTGGCAAAAAAAAAAAAAAAAAATGACCGTCCAGAAATACAACAATACACGATTTCCCATCAGGAATCTTGCAACACAAATTGATAAGCATGTATACCCAGATATGCACCTATACATACAGGTGGATGTCGGTATGCACATACCTGTACGTATATATGCATATACTCATTTACTATTTGTTTATATATATATATATATATATATATATATATATATATGGTATATAAACGCGCGCATTTGCACGCACACACATTTATGTATGTATATGCCCTTCTCGTCCACTCTGTGAGTCCCAAAACACACACACGTCACTGTCAATCTCTGTTGGCTGATGACAAATTCTATCTAAATTAGTCATGTTTGACCTTTGGCCTATTATAATTCTTCTGTCTGGATATACACGCATGCATACATACATACATACATACATAAGTACATATTCATACACACACACACTCGCGTATATATATATATATATATATATATATATATACACACACACACATACTTCTGTGCGTATGTATATGTCTGTGTAAATATATGTATGCATCCCTATTCCGATGATGCGGTTGTGTATATCCAGAATCACATCGTATTGCAGATTTGGGAGCATGCGCAAAGGGTTCTTTCACCTGTTTCAGTTATTTGACTGCGGCCATGCTGGAGCACCGCCTTTAGTCGAGCAAATCGACCCCAGGACTTATTCTTTGGAAGCCTAGTACTTATTCTATCGGTCTCTTTTGCCGAACCGCTAGGCTACGGGGACGTAAATACACCAGCATCGGTTGTCAAGCGATGTTGGGGGGGACAAACACAGACACACGAACATATACACACACACACACATATATTACATATATACGACGTGCTTCTTTCAGTTTCCATCTACCAAATCCACTCACAAGGCTTTAGTCGGCCCGACGCTATAGTAGAAGACACTTGCCCAAGGTGCCACGCAGTGGGGCTGAACCCAGAACCATGCGGTTGGTAAGCAAGCTATTTACCACACAGCCACTCCTGCGCCTATGGGTTGCTCTGTGGACTGGTTTCCATCTTTAACTGTCGCTTAGCAATCATAGTTATTTCTGCACGCCCCACAATCAGTTCATTAATTCCAAATGAAACAGAAATTTCGTTATAGATCATAGGTGGTATAATCAGAAGTTATCTCCCCTGCACTCCAAATCGCCCTTTTCTCTTTAGGCGTTTATGACTGGTCTCAGACAACAGGGACGTTGTGTGTGTGTGTGTGCGAGAGTGTGTGTGTCTATGCGTGTATGTTTTTGTGCGTGTGTGTGTCTCTTTCTCTCTCTCTTTCTCAGTCTCTCTATAACGAGTTCTAGCAAAGTGCTGGGCCTTGGCCAACCCATTCAGCTGTGACGGTAACAGATATACTAATGAGAGCTAAAAATTAGCTGTAATTAACAAAATTTGACGAAGAATGACACATTTTCCTCGTAATTTCTTTTGGTAACGAACCACATATCATTTATTCATCTATTTTATTATTTTAATTTTTATATATTTGATAAATAGAGTTTATTAAGAGTGCATGTCTGTGCTTATCGATCTGTATGGTTTTTTCCGAAACGAAGGAAAGCGCCTTTCTCCCTGTGATCGACTTGAAACATTTTATAAGACGCTAGGATATTTTCTTACTTTTCCTAACATGAAACCAATGGTAGCCTTAATTCACGAATAAAGACATTATATCCACCAATGCTGTGTTGAGCACTCATTTACATCGTTCGACACACACACACATGTATGTATGTATGTATGTATGTGTGTAAATATAATTATATATATATATACACATATATGTATATGTACATACATACATATATATATATATATACATATATATGTATATGTATATGTACATACATACATATATACATATGTATACATATATACATACACATATATATAGATGTATATATATATGTGTATATATACATATACATACATACATATATACGTTCACACACACACACACACACACACATATATATAATATATATATATATATATATATATATATATATATATCTCCACACACGATGGGCTTCTTTCAGTTTCTGCCGACCAAATCCACTGACAAGACTTGGCCGGCCCGAGGCCATATTAAAAGTCAGCAGTAGTCCGAGATGCCACGCAGTGGGATTGAACCCGAAACCATTCACATATGTATATGTAATGTACGGATTTACAGTTTTGGTGGCGTACTTTTAGTGCGGTGAAGTACTTTCCTTCTATAGAGTACGGTCTGTGTGTGCAGGTGCTGTAGATTTCGAAGGAAGAAACAAACGCGCGCGCGCACGCACGCATACACACACACACAACTACATACCCACACCTCCAAACTTTGCGTAGACAACACGTGCCCCGCTCACTCCCGACAGACCCACATACGGTCACCTTTATATGGATTCACACCTGGCGCACACACACACACATACACACTTTCATATATGCATGTGCATGTATATGTGTGAGCTTATGTACGTACACACACACACACACACACATATATACAGGGAGAGAGAGAGAGAGAGAGAGAGAGAGAGAGAGAGAGAGAGATAAGTTCTGGATACGATTTGTTGTACTAAAGGCGGTGCTCCAGCATGGCCACGGTCAAATGACTGAAACAAATAAAAAAAAAATAAAAGAATATATCAATATATGAATCATACACACACACACACACCGTCACACATCAATACATACACACCTACATACACACACACACACACGTATACCAGCTGCCGTTCAAAATAGCAAATTTAATAATAAAGTCATGTGAGTATTTGAAAGATTTCAACAGGACAGTTCTGAACCATATTTCACTCGTGGCGCTACAAGAGAACTAGTATGAACAGCACGTAAGTACCCAGGGTATATAAATATATATGTTGGAGTGCGCGTGTATATATATATATATATATATATATATATATACTTGTGTATATAAGATTGACCAGTAACCGGTCTCAAAACTAAGACTTTTGAATTTTAATCTATATATATATATATATATATATATATATATATGTATATGGCTTGTGTGTTTTCTCGTCTACGTTTTGTTTGCAATGTCCTGTACCCAGATATGCACCTATACATACAGGTGGATGTCGGTATGCACATACCTGAACGTATATATGCATATACTCATTTACTATTTGTTTATATATGTATATATATATATATATATATATATATATATATATATATATATATATATATATATATATATATGTATGGATGGATGGATGTATATAAATATATGTCTATGTATATGCTAGTGGGTGCGGAAAAGATCCTGGATTTTTAGGGTATTGTGAAAAGGCCTGGTTGGAGGCCCAACCTTCGAGTTGGTTTTTTGGGGGGTGGAGGATGGGGTTGCAGTGCTTAGAAAAACTAGAGGACGGCCGCAACAAGAGGGGAATACGTTGGGTAAAACCATAATTAACAGATCCTCCTGTATTTTAATTTTACCCCCAAACCACGAAGTTTTCAGCACACACACACATATGTATATCCAAATGCATGGCTCAGTGGTTAGAGCGTCGAGCTTACGATCGTGAGTTCGAATCCCGGACCGGACTGCGTGTTGTGTTCTTGAGCAAGACACTTTATTTCACATTGCTGCAGTTCACTCAGCTGTAGAAATGAGTTGTGACGTCACAGGTGCCAAGCGGTATCGGCCCCTTTGCCTTTCCCTTGGAGAACATCAGTGGTGTGGAGAGGGGACTGCTGGCCTTCCATAAACAACCTTGCCCGGACTTGTGCCTCGGAGGGTAACTTTCTCGGCGTAATCTCATGGTCAGTCATGATCGAAGGGGGTCTCAGCATCCAAATAATAATGAGAAGACAAAGAAAACTCTTTTAATACATCTTTTCATGATTCGTTACAATTGTTTCTGTACCAACTCTATTTGCAACGCCAATTTACGCAAAAAGTCGACGTGAAAAAATTTACATAATGTCTACTGTTTTGGAAACAAAAGAGGCATTTCATCGACTTACATCAAAAGTGTGCAAGCTTCAAGGCCCGCGGTGAGTGCGGCTTTAAAAGGACCTCGAACCCACAAGAGTTTACAAGCGAAACAGAGACAGGCAGAAACAAGAAAAATGCCCCTGGTATTTGAATACTATACAAATATGTCTTTAAGAAGACTTTTCTTTTAAATTTACCAAAATTTAATTTTTCAATAATTTATTATTTATATTCTGTTGTGTCTGGGGAGAGTCATTTTCTTATTGTGCCTTAAAATTTAACACACTCACCGGTAACATTTCCACTTATTATTTTTATTTTCCTAAAATTTTCGTTGCGTCTTGCAACCTTTTCAATAGTCTTAGACTATTTAGGAAAATAAAAATAATAAGTGGAAATTTTAACGGTGAGTGTGTTAAATTTCAAGGCACTACAAGAAAATGACTCTCCCCAGACACAACAGAATATGCTTCAACACACGAAATCACATAAAGAATCTTGTAAACCAAATCCAAAAACGAAATATTATTATTCATATTTACTGTTGAAAATATCTCAAGGATCGAAACCGGTTCCGTAATGTTCTTTATAAAAGTATTTTAGCATTTTCTACTTTGTCTTTTTTCCATACATATCTACTCGTGTGTTCCTCTTCAACCATTTACATATATATATATATATATACAAGGAGTTAATTTTCACTCTCCAACACCCAACGTGGGGAAGAGGAGACTCAGATAGACTCAATTGTGTAAATACACTACACGGCTTAATTTTGTGTAAAAACTGACTCCACGTTTCTCCTATCCTGTTACCTCTCCTCTTCCTCCTACAATCAAATATCACAAAAAAGAAGCGCAGAATCACGTCTTGTACACCCCCCCCCCAAAAAAAAACCCCCACCGAATTCTGGCCTTCAGGTCACTCGCTAAAAGAGGGCAGTCCAAGGGACATAACTCTGAGAAGTCTACATTGCTTTTTGTTGCTCGGTTTGTCAGTTTCCTTTGACAATATTCTTCCAGCCAAGATGACAAATTCTTTGAAGATGGAATATATATGCCTTAGAGGAACGTCGGACGAAGGTCATAAATGAACAAGGATGATATTTTGATGAAATGAATAAATATTCTAAAACTTAAAAAAACCAATTTTAATGTTTCCGTTTCTGAATGCGACATTTCGTGTGAAACCACCAAGTATTACATATGTATCCCCCTTATTTTTATTTTTGTGTCTTTACAGGAATCCGTATGTTTCCCGCTACGCCACTGCACTTCTCCCGATCGCCGTCATCTGCTTCACCTGCCTGCTGTTTTTCTTAATCTATGAATTCTGTTTGTTGTTCTGCTTGAAGTCATCCTCTTCGTCGTCATTTTTTTCCACGTCGCCATTGCTCTCGTCTCCGTCAGCGTCGATGACGGCTGACACAAACACGTCCTCACCTCACGGAACATCCGCAGAGTCGAACACGAACCTGTCGGACAGGCCGCCCTCTTACTACGCTCCTCCTTCGGCGCCGAGTCGTGTGGGTCTGGTGTGTCCTGTTGCCGACGGAAGGGCCCAGGGTGGCCAGAGCAATGTGGTCATTCCAGTGATGGATCCCGAACTTCTGCAACGAATCATAGTTCTGCACCGGATCGATGGCACGGAGCATTACCGCATGCTAGAGAAATACGATTGGCTGCCTACACAACCAGGCGAACTGTACGGCGCCAGCCCGCCGCCGCCGTTTCTCGCCGACGCTGAATCGTCTCGAGCACCACACCAACAGCATCTACAGCAGCCACATCTTTGCGACGACAACGACGATGGCGATGAAAATGAACAGCAGCAGCAGTACTACCACCACCACCACCGACAGGAACAGCAGCAACAACAACCAGTGCTATCACCAGCCTGTGACGAGACATTCCTATATCAAAGGTACCACCCGCCACCCCCTTATGAAGCTCCCTAGGGGTTGCAGGCAGAGCATCTTTGACAGCAAGTACCTCTGACAGCTTATATTAATAGCTGTAACCTTCTGGTTAGACGTGTTCTTTCCGCTTCTGTGAATCTCAGCTTCACGCGATTGTTACCGCGGCGGTTAGTCCCATGGATAAGTGCTCCAATAATTATTAGTAGAAATTTAAAATCACAATCTGAATGGAAATACTTGCAGATTTCTTATCAGTTCGCCGTAGATGTCCTCTTTCTTAACCAACCTACAGCATTATGCTGGCATCTGCTGGGCAACTAATTTCAATCACTGTATATAGCGTCTTTTCTTATCAATCCTTGATCACGATGTCTGGTCTGTTGCGCTTGCCTTTTATAAAACTCTTATGCATATGTATCTATGTACATGAATGTGTATAATCATGCATGCGTATATTGTAGACATATATATTGTATGCATTTTTGCAGGTATGCATGTATGAATGTAGATACGCACACACATATATGTATGTATACCTGTATGTATATATTTATGTATATGCGAATGTATGTTACTATGTATATAGTATGTAAGTAAATAAATGTGCATATATGTATGCAAGTGTATTCTGGTATGTGTATATGTATCTATGCATGTATGTATAAAGCACGTATATATATAAGAACGTAAGTATATGTGTGTTTGTGTGTGTGTGTGTGTGTGTGTGTGCGTGCGTGCGTGTGTGTGTGTGTGTTTGCGTGTGCACATGTATGCGTGTGTTGTATTGAATATATCGACTTCTTGTGATATAATTCTTTTATTGTAAACGAATTTTTCTATGCGAATTCCTTGCTGTTAGTTTGGAGCAATAAAGTTCCTAAAGCCCTCATCACCGTCTCCTGAGTTCCACGGTCTAATCTTCAGGATGGAGGATTTTGGTGTGTGTTGTGCCTCCTTTCTATTCCACAGGAATAACGTTTCTGCTGGAAGTTGAAATCGTCAGTTATATTTATTTTGATATCATTGTTAAAGTGGCTCGCTGTGTTGCCCACATATATTGAAATATACACGAAAAAATATATATGTGTAGGTATATATGCAATTATCTCTCACTCTCTCCTTATATATATATATATATATATATACACACACATATACATACATATGTAAATATATACATATATATATATATATATATATATATATATATATGTATACACACACACATATACAAATGTTCAATTAGAGGTTAAACTAGCCTCATTAAGGGATAATAATATCCAATCAATTACTGGTTCATTACCTAATATTTATTGTGAATAATGATAATAATATTAATAAATAATAGGTTAGTATATAAATCATAGTTTGTAGTTATTCAAAGAAAATTAAGAAATGGAGATATTGCATTTAAAAAGAAAATTTATTATCCGCAAAATTAAATTTTGCAGATAATAAATATATTTATTAAATGCAATATCTCTATTTCTTAATTTTATAGTAGGAGTGGCTGTGTGGTAAGCAGCTTGCTTACAAACCGCATGGTTCCGGGTTCAGTTCCACTGCGTGGCACCTTGGGCAAGTGTCTTCTACTATAGCCTCGGGCCGACCAAAGCCTTGTGAGTGGATTTGGTAGACGGACACTGAAAGAAGCCCGTCGAATATATGTATATATATATATGTGTGTGTGTGTGTGTGTGTGTGTGTGTATGTTTGTCCTCCCCAACATCGCTTGACAACCGATTCTGGTGTGTTTACGTCCCCGTAACTTCGCGGATCGGCAAAAGAGACCGATTGGATAAGTACTAGGCTTACAAAGAATAAGTCCTGTGGTCGATTTGCTCGACTAAAGGCGGTGCTCCAGCATGGCCGCAGTCAACTGACTGAAACAAGTAAAAGAGTATCTATTTCTTCTCAAATTCCTATTTTGGTCTTCACACATTAACTTGTATCGGTTGAATTACGAAAAATGTTAGAAAAAGAAACCAAACTGTTTCTTGCAATACATACCAAAACATAACATCTAAAGCAGAATTTTTTTCAGGGGCCCTTAAGATACTACTCCTAGGTCCTTAATATGCTATTTTGCTTGTGAATGAGTCCTGGGATCGATTTATTCGACTAAAGGCGGTTCTCCAGCATGGCCACAGTCAAAATGACTGAACCAAAAGAATAAAATAATATACATATCTATCTATCTATACGACGGTATATATATATATATATATATATATATATATATACATACACTCTTTTACTTGTTTCAGTCAGTTGACTGCGGCCATGCTGGAGCACCGCCTTTAGTCGAGAAAATCGACCCAGGACTTATTCTTTGGAAGCCTAGTACTTATTCTATCGGTCTCTTTTTGCTGAACAGCTAAGTGACGGGGACGTAAACATACCAGCATCGGTTGTCAAGCGATGGTGGGGGGACAAACACAGACACACACACACACATATATATATATATATATACACATATATACGACGGGCTTCTTTCCGTTTCCGTCTACCAAATCCACTCACAAAGCTTTGGTCGGCCCGAGGCTATAGTAGAAGAAACTTGCCCATGGTGCCATGCAGTGGGACTGAACCCGGAACCATGTGGTTGGTAAGCAAGCTACCTACCACACAGCAACTCCTGTGCCTATATTTATATATTATACATGATATAACATATGCATATTACTCCATTTATTAAATTTTATATTTATTCAAAATACCCCAAAATAACAGGGAGTTTCTACCTCGTAAACAGGAGTTACACCACAGTTATTTTGTGATCTTTGCTACCCTGGTATCTATTAACCAATTTGTTTTGTCGGAGTTAATTGTTAACTAAGAGAAAATAAGTACATATAATCATATATATATATATATATATATATATATATATATATATATATACACATGTCTATATGTGGCGGCCCAGCTGTGTCGCTCCATATAGAATTCTGTTTGTTGAGGCACACGGTTTATGTAGATCCGTACGATGAAAGCACACAAACAGATGGCACCTGTACACGTCAGCGTGCATATTCGCGTGCACGACTATTTACACACATGAATATTGATTAATGACATCGATAATGGAGAATTGCCAATTAAATTCTATTCGTACTTGCTTTGTGTTCCTAGGTAGATATGAGCTTATTTGCATAAACGTGTGTGTGTGTGTTTATGTATGGCGGCGTGTGCGTGTATATACATATATACGCATATATATACATGTCTTTGTAGACGCACATACCCCCTTCTCACGCATATATGTACAGCTAAATATTTAGTTCTTCATATATGTACACACACACACACACACACACACACATATATCTTTCATCTTTCGTTTGCTTCAGTCATTTGACTTCAACAATGATGGAGTAACGCCTCAAAGGGTTTTTTTAAAGCCTTGTAATTTTTCTATCGGTGTCTTTTGCCGAACCGCTAGGCTACGAGGACGAACACACACAACACCGGTTGTCAAGCAGTGGCGGGGGACAAACAGACACAAACACACACATATATACGTCGGGCTTCTTTACGGTTTCCGTTTAACAAATGTACTCATAAAGCCTTGCTAAACGCGATGTGATAGTGGAATACACTTGCCTACATTGCCGCATACTGGGACTGAACTAGGATTCATGTGGTTTCGAAGCAAGCTTCTTACCACATAGCCACGCACACATATCTTATTTCATGCTTGTTTTGTGCCATTAGACTGTGGCCATGCTGGATCACCGCCTTGAAAAATTTTAGTGAGACGAATCGACTCCAATACTTATTTGTCTTTAACCTGCTACTTATTCTATCGGTCTCTGTTGCCGAACCACTAAGTCAGGGGGGTGTAAGCACCCCAGCACTTCTTTTCAAATGTGGCGGAGGACAAAACAGACGCAAAAACAAACACTCGCAAAATCGCCAGTCCGACAAAAATAATCCGTTTCGCCAATGAATTGGAGTTCCCGATAATCCGTAGGTAAAACAGCATGTATTTTGTCGGACTAACGATTATGGATCATATACTCGTAGTATACACATTTATCTAAAAGGGATATTGAAAATATCCTGAACCCTCTCATATTCATACACTTATTGAAGCGGCCCTTCATTTTTACGAAGTCCTGTAAAGGAACTCGGAAGGTTTAGTCTACGACTCGGCCTTTTGCAAAACTCTTAGGGAACTTTCCGGCACCCAGTGGCACATACGAGTGAATGGACAAAAGAAAGAGAAACTCAACACGTTTTATAGATTATGCATGATTGATTGAAGACAATATGAAAAAGAGTAGTGAGAGAGTGCAAACCTCCGCCAAGGCAACACCAACGTCCTCTCAACGATTAACCGGAGATGATTTTTGAAATGAAATGAGAATACTAAAACTGAACCCGACCACTCTCAAAATTTAAGCAAAAGAACAGGAAAAATAATCCAGAATCCTTGTCCGGTACCCGATCGATCCCCAAATCTAATTAGTTTGTGCCAGTCACGAGGCCAAACATCCCTGAAAGTTTCATCCGAATCCATCCAGCAGTTCTTGAGATATCTTGTCCACAACCGAAAGCAATACCCTTGCCTTGACAGGGGTAACAAGAGCACTCAAAGAGCACAAACCTCCACCAAGGTAACACCAATGCCCTCTCAATAATTAGCCAGGGATGATTTTTAAAAATGAGAATCTCTGAACTTGACTGCTCTAACAAACAAGAATACTAAAAATGAACTCGACCACTCTCAAAAATTAAGTGAAAAAAAAACAAAAAAAACGGAAAAATAATCCAGAATCCTTGTCCAGTGTCAGATCGATCCCAAAATCTAATTAGTTTGTGCCAGTCACGAGGCCAAACATCCCTGAAAGTTTCATCCGAATCCATCCAGCAGTTCTTGAGATATCTTGTCCACAACCGAAAGCGGTTCTTGAGATATGTTGTCCACGGACAAACAAACTCGACCGAAAACAATACATCCGCTTCCGCTAAGGTGGAGAAAATAATAATGAAAATAATGATAATAACACACACATATATATGCATATAATTATATATATATTATGAATATAACTTGGTCGCAACACCTGATCTCTAACGGATGAGAGACTAGATTTCCAGGAGAAAAAAATAAAATGGCAACATTTACAATTGCTATTCCCAGCGTGCTGCCGATTTAGAAGCCATTTGCCTGTAATTCGTAACTTATCAAACGACGAAATAAGTATTGTACGGTTCGATTCTGGTGGCGCAAACAGTTAATTTTTTTTTTTCTGCCATACGGCCAAACTCTACACGTCAAACACACACACCTATATATTATACACATACACACACATGTATTTATACATATCTGCATTCATATATAAGCGCACATTCGTATATGTATGCACACATATATATACATACATTTATATATATATATATATATATATATATATATATATATAAAAACAAATAGTAAATGAGTATATGCATATATACGTACAGGTATGTGCATACCGACATCCACCTGTATGTATAGGTGCATATCTGGGTACAGGACATTGCAAACAAACGTAGACGAGAACACACGAGCCACATAGAGAACATTCTCCTTCATCAGCTACCCACGTTTTAACACCGGCGTTTCGACGAGCTTATATATATATATATATATATATATATATATATATACGTGTGTGTGTGTGTATATATAAAAGTGAACACTAAGTGGACTGTTAATGGGCTAGAAGAAATCACTTACAAATTCTCAAAGAAAATTCAGCGGAGCAAAAACAGGCTGGCGAGACTAGTGAAAAATTATAAATACCTCGATTATCTGTAGACCATGGTTTCAAAATCAACACTTTCTTAACGAAAGTATCTGTTTTTCCTCAATACAGACTGCCAAAACGATTGTAATCCAACAGAACCCTGTGCTTGTTGTCACCAACAAATGAAAACATGTGCACGGGATTCTATTAACTATAAAGAGTAAAATTCAAAAGTCTTCGTTTTGGTGCGCTAAATCCGGAAATATCTCCGCAGAGAATAATTTCTGCGTTGAATTTAACAACTTTGAGAAACGTGATTATGGTTAATTAACATAATAGGGTAAAAAAATTTGATATTAATTAATATCAAATTTTTTACCGTATTACGTTAATTATATATATATACTCTTTTACTTGTTTCAGTCATTTGACTGTGGCCATGCTGGAGCACCGCCTTTAGTCGAGCAAATCGAGCCTAGGACTTATTCTTTGGAAGCCTAGTACTTATTCGGTCTCTTTTACCGAACCGCTAAGTTACGGGGACGTAAACACACCAGCATCGGTTGTCAAGCGATGTTGGGGGGGGGGGACAAACACAGAGACACAAACATATACACACACATACATACATATATATATATGTATATATATACACACGACGGGCTTCTTTCACTTTCCATCTACCAAATCTACTCACAAGGCTTTGGTTGGCCCGAGGCTATAGTAGAAGACACTTGCCCAAGGTGCCACGCAGTGGGAATGAACCCAGAACCATGTGGTTGGTAAGCGAGCTACTTACCACACAGCCACTCCTGCACCTATATATATATATATATATATATATATATATATATATATATATATATATATATATATATATATATACACACACAGATATACATATATATATATCTATATATATACATACATACATACACACACACACACACATATATATATTTATATATATACACACACAGACATATGCTTACGTACATACAAATGTGCGCATATATATTTTTTTAACACACTCGTATACGCTATACTTACTGACACATACGCACACAGACATACACATAAACACACATAACACGACAAAAGTACATAAATATATATACATATATGTATATATATATATATATATATATACGTATATATACATGTATATACATATATATGTATATATATATATATATATATATATATATATATATATATATATATATATATATATACACACACACACACACACACACACACACATATATATATATATATATATATATATATATATATATATATATATATATATATATACACATACATAAAACACACATAGTAGTTTAGTAGTTTTTAGAGCTAATTAGGAGTAATTATCTGGATTCCTCTCACACCAATAATGAAATGAAAACCCAATCAACTAATTCAAAGAAGCAGACGACATTAACGCTAGCATCCATTCTAACGAATTTAGTAGGCAAATAAATGTACAAAACCTCATAAAAATACATTAACAAGTGTGTAGAACGACTCTATACACCTTAATATAACAACAACAACGACTATATCGACATTAATTACGTCAAAACTTGAAAAATTCCCTTCTCTTCATTGGTTGTTAAATATGCGAGCAGTGTAATGGCTGCAGTGATTTGATAAAGATGACGTGAAGAGGTTGATGGCGGGTGCTTTAAGGTCAAAGAATGTTTAGAAGTGATGGATGACGGTGAAGAGAGAAAGTGGGGTGGTTTCTTTTTTTTTTTTTTAGGAAGATTAGATGCTAACGGTTCGCTTAATAAATCTGTCAGGGTGAGAGTGTAAATTGATTTTTGCCTTTCAGCTTGTTTATTTAGTGCGTGAATGTGTGCGCGCGAGTATATAATGTATATACATATGTGTGTGTATATATATATATATATGCCCACACTCACACTTATATATCTATGTGTCTATGAGTACATACACAGGCATATATATTCTTTTATTTGTTTCAGTCATTTGACTGCGGCCATACTGGAGCACCGCCTTTATAGCCGAACAAATTGACCCTAGAACTTATTCTTTGTAAACCTAGTACTTACTGTATCGCTCTCGTTCATCGAACTGCTATGTTACGGGGACATAAACACACCAGCATCGGTTGTCAAGCGATGGTGGGGGACAAACACAGATGCTCACAGACACGCACACACACACATGTATATACATACACACACACACAGATATATACGATGAGCTTTCAGTTTCCGTCTATCAAATCCACTCACAAGGCTTTGGTCGGCCCGAGGCTATAGTAGAATACACTTACCCAAGGTGCCACGCAGTGGGACTGAACCCGGGGACCATGAGGTCGGGGAAGTAAGCTTCTTACCACACAGCCATACCTGCATCTAAACACACACACACACACACACATATAATACATGTTTCCTGCTTCAGTCCCACTGCGTGGCACCTTGAGCAAGTGTCTTCTACAATAGCCACGAGCTAACCAAAGCCTTGTTAGTGAATTTCTCTATCTCGGCACTTCTCCATCTTTCAATACATAAATGTAAAGATAGATAGGTATTTGATGTAGGCTTATCCCTTTTGCTGATGACGCCTATTGAGGTAGGAACAGCTGTCCTCATGTATCCAGGCAAACTGTATTTTTGTTAACGGCAGGCCAGTTTCAGTGAATTCCTGGTTCTTGGGCTTATCCCTCTTTTCATTTGCTGACTATCTTAATTACGAGGCATTTGCTTACCCAACTCTCAATGGGAAGATAATTTTAATAAATCAAGAATTATGATGCATGGTATTTGATGAACAAGGTTTGTACCTTGTAAAACCAAAAGTTTTCAGGTTTTTTTCAGGAGAGACATTTGGTTATTTCAAAGGAGTACAGAACTCTAATTACCTTCTAATTAGGATCTTCTCAATTCAATGCATTTGTTGTAGCGCTCCAGTCATTTGTGAAGGGTCCATGGAACTCCTCCAGTCATTTGTGAAGGGTCTATGGAAGTCCTCCAGTCATTTGTGAAGGGTCCATGGAAGTCCTCCAGTCATTTGTGAAGGGGCTATGGAAGTCCTCCAGTCATTTATGAAGGGCCCATGGAAGTCCTCCAGTCATTTGTGAAGGGTCCATGGAAGTCCTCCAGTCATTTGTGAAGGGTCTATGGAAGTCCTCCAGTCATTTGTGAAGGGTCCATGGAAGTCCTCCTGTCATTTGTGAAGGGTCTATGGAAGTTCTCCAGTCATTTGTGATGGGTTAGAAGAAGAAGAAGAGAAACAAGATGAAGGAAAAAATCACAACACAAATTCTGTGCCAGTAAAATAAGAAGAAAAATTGTTTTTATTTTTTTAAATTTCATTTTTCAAAATTTTATTCACAATTTAAATAATTTTATTTCAAGAATCAAATTTTCCTTTTCGTAATTGTCATTTTTATGTTTTTTAAATTAGTATTTTCTGAAAAAAAAAAAAAAAAAAAAAAAAATGTTAATATTTTATTTATTTATTTTTTTTGTTAAATATTATTTCCTCCGTCCCGACTGAGTATGTGTGTGTGTACGTGTGTGTGTATGTGTGTGTGTATATATGTGTGTGTGTGTGTGTGCATGCGTGTGTGTCTAAATATATGATGTGTGTAGCGAACCCATAGCTTCATGATTGTCCCAAAAATGGTGCCATGTGTGTGTGCGTATACATACATACACGCACACACACTCACACATATATATACAGATACATATATACATATATATATATATATACATATATATATATACATATATATATATATATATACACACCAGTGTGTATTTGTGTATGTATGTGTGTGTGTGGATGTATGTCCCTTTAAGCCTTTATTTTCACATGCTAGTGTGTATATGTGAATGTATGTGTATATAAATGTACGTGTATATATATATATATATATATATATCTATATATGTGTGTGTGTGTACAGAGATGTATGCGTATTTGCGTATAGTGTACAAGTGAGGGTGTATGCTTGTATATGCATGTCGTTGTATGCCTGGGTATATATGTGTGTATACATGTGTACGTATGTGCTTGTCTACGAATATGTGTGTGTGTGTGTGTTTCTGTAAATGTGTGAAAATACTTGTGAGTTTGTGTATATGGGTGTGTGTGTGTGTATATATATATATATATGTATATATGTATATATGTATATACACACCTGTATATTGGTATGTAGATGGATATGTGTGGGGGGGGGGGGGGCAAGGAAGGGGTTGCTTGATGGTGGATGGTCGTGTGTGGAGTGGGGCGAGTAAGAGAGGGGGGGTGAAGCGAAAAAATAACAACAACAGCAACGAACAATAATAACAAGAACAAGAACATTTACGAAAAACGCCTTCACGTCAACAGATTTAGGGAGAGAAAGGTGGTAGCAGTAGCAGTAGTAGTAGTAGAAGGAGAAGGAGGAGGAGGAGGAGGTGAAGGAAATGCTGTGATGTTTATTTGTGTGAGTTTATTATTAGCATAACCGACTCTTGAAGTGAAGCGAGTCGATGTGTGTGTCATAAGGCTTCGACCGGAATTGAAACTCTGACGACGGTGATCCTTTCGTTTTATTACCTCATAAATTTTAGATGCTGGTATAATAGAAATATTATAACTGAAGAGAATAAATGTTTGGGTTTTTTTTTTTTTAAATATTGGAATAAAAGAATTTAATTGTTTTTAAACGTAGGAATTAAAATATAAATGTATTTAAATGCGGGGAAATAAAGTAGAGTTCTTTTTATATTGGAATAAAATAGTATATCTATCTTTAAATATAGGAATTAAATATGTCTTTAAATGCTGAAATTTAAGAATTAAACTGTTTTTATGTATTGAAAGAAATAACAGTTTTTAAATGCAGGAATTAAATATGTTTTTAAATGGAAGTAAAGAGTATATCTGTTTTTTAAATGCAAGAGTTTTGGAGTATAACTGTTTTACATATTGAAAGAAATAAGTATAATTTTTTAAATACATAAATTAAAGAGAATAACTGTTTATATAATGGAATAAAAACACGTAACTGTTTTCAATTGTTGGAATGAGAGAGTATAACAGTTTTTATATGTCTTAACTAGGATGAATAACTATTTTTAAATATAGAACTAAAAGTGTATAACTGTTTCCAAACGTTGAAATGGGTGTGTAATTGTTATTAAATACTACAGTCAAGGAATTTTAACTGTTTTTAAGAGTTGATATGAAGGAGTACAGCTTTTTAAATGTTTTTAAGAAGGAGCATATCTCTTTTGTATTGGATTGAATGAATACTGCTTTTTTAAAAAAAAATAATGAACTTAAAGAAGAGTTTAACTGTTTCTAAATGTTGGAATGAAAGAATATAGCCGTTGTGAAACACTAGAATGATATATCTAGTGTTAGATATAGTATATCTGCTTTTAAATGCGAGAATGAAAAAAGTACCAGTCTTTTTATAATGGAATGGAAGGGTGTAAGTGTTTTTAAATGCTGCAATGAAGTAGTTTTACATTGAAATGAAAGGGGTAATGCAGTTTTTAAATGATGGAACACGAATATATCACGTGGAAATGAGGAAATATGCTTCAAAAACTTGAAGGAAAGATCCTAATTATTTTCAACTTTAAAAAGAAAATTTGTTTTTAATGTTGGATTGAAGTAATTGTTTTTTAATGTGGAAATAAAGGAATATAATTTTTGTTAAGCGTTACAGTTTAAATTATACTTGTTTGTAAAGTTTACAAGCTTCAAAGAATGAAAAGGTGTTACTGTCTTTAAGTGAAGGAAAGAAAAATCCTAACAGTTTTTAATGAATGGAAGAAGTAGTACGGCTGTGTTATAACGAAGGTATATAACTATTATTTAATGTGGTGGCAAACAAGTATAACTATTTTAAAATGTTATATTGAAGGAGTATAATTGATTTGGTTTTGTTGGAATGTAAAAGTACAACTATTTCAGATTAAACGAGTATAACTGCTTTTAATGATGAGCTGAAGTATAACTATTTCTGTTTTTTAATATTGGAATGTAAAAGTACTGTTATTTCTGATTGAAAGGATGTAACTGTTTTTAATGATGAGCTTATGAAGTATAGCTGTTTTCGTATGAAAGAATAGGACTTTTCGAATATTACTTTGAAAGACTAAGTGTATTTTTAAAGGCTGGAAAGGAATATATCAGTTTTTGAATGCTAGAAGCAGAGGAAAACTGTTTATTATTGTGGAATTTATGAGTAAAACTGTTTAACATTTGGATCCTCATATTTTCTTTTGCGTTAACCTCATGATATAACTGGTTGTCATGGAGGCAAGGCCATGTGTGTATGTGGTGAGAGTGTGTGTGTGTGTGGTGAGAGTGTGTGTGTGTGTGGTGAGAGTGTGTGTGTGTGGTGAGAGTGTGTGTGTGTGTGGAGTGTGTGTGATAGGGTGAAACAGGGAAAAAAGTAACGGCCTAAAATCAGCCACTGCAGTATCTGAAAACTAAATGCATGATGTATAACCATAAATAGGTCTATATATATCTATGTGTGATGTATGTATGTATGTGTACGTATCTGTCTATATGTCTGTCTGTTCGTCTGCCTCTCTCTCACTATATATATTTATTTGTATATGTGTACGTATATGTGCATGTGTTTGCAAATACACAAGCACACGCACACATATATAAGTACTTACATACATACACATTTATATATGCATATATCTATAATTTATATCCTCAATATAGGCTACATATACATACATAAACTACACATACAAACACATAGATACATATATATATACACACATACACACGTACATATATTCATGTACATACATACAGATGCAGAGACACACGCGCACACATATATAAGCTCATAATATGCTGTCAGTTACTATGTGATTATGTGGTGTTCATGCACTGCCCTTTCTGAAGAGTTCTTCAAAGTAAACACAACTAAAAGTCCCCCCCCCCCCCAAAAATGCCAAGACAAAAGCAAGAAGAAAAGAAAATCATCAGTCTGTAAGAGACTGTTGTTGTTGTTGTTATTTTTATTGTTAGTGTTGTTGTTGTTGCGGTAGTTGTCACCGTTGTTGCTGTTAGTGTTGGTGGCGATGGCGGTGGCGCTAATGTAGTTTTTTTTAAAATTATTTTTTGTTCTATTTTATTGCTGTTTTTCGTTCCTTTCGTCGTCAGAATTGATGCTTGAAAGTCTTTCGGTATTCGTCTACTGGTTCCCTTCCTTCCTTCCTTCCTTCCATCCCTCCTTTTCACCATTCATTCCTCCATGTACAACACTCCCTGTTGCCTCCACTAATATATAAACATCTATTTCTACACTTACGATTGTGTGTGTGTGTGTGTGTGTGTGCGTTTGTGCATATATATATATAATAATATTAGGGACAAAATCCAAAATTACAGGTAAAAACTCAATTAAAATCAATTTATAAAAAATCAAAATTAATTTGAGCTTTATAGATAAAATATATATAAAATATATAGTTTTAGGGAAAATAACCAAGTTTCAAGAACTCATCGATGAAAATCCACTATCACATATAGAAAAATTAATAATTAAAAGCACAATAAATGAGTATAATATAAAGTAAAGTAAATATCATAAGATAAGATAAGATAAAGCATTTATTGTGCTTTTAATTGTTAATTTTTCTATATGTGATAGTGGATTTTCATCGATGAGTTCTTGAAACTTGGTTATTTTCCCTAAAACTATATATATATATATATATATATATGCATATATATATGCATATATATATAAATGTATATATGCATGTATACATATGTGTATATGTGTATATGTAAGCACAGAAAGAGAGGAAGATAAAAGGGTGAGCGACAGAGAGAAAGAGAGGAGACAAATTTATTTATATACACTCTTCATGCTGACATAAATATAAATGTATGTGTCTATGTTTAAAACAATGTATAAGCCTGCGGGTGTATGTGTATACTTGCACATACACACACACACACACACATGCGTGTTTGTGTGTCTGTGTATATATATATATATATATATATATATATATAGGTAGATAGATATATATTCGTAAATTATACATCTGTGGAAGTATGTATGTATGTACATTTATGTATGCATGTGTATGTCTGTGAGTCGGTCTGTGCATGTGTGTGTGTGTGTGTGTGTGTGTGTGTGTGTGTGTGTGTGTGTGTATGGATACCAGTTCCAATCCTGAAACGAGGTCGACAAAGTTCACAAAACAAGGAATGGTAGGAAGAATCTTCCAAAAGATTCTGGAATGTGCTCAAACGTCAGGTTTCAGATTTTGGGGTTTTAAAAAAAAAAAAAATTTCAGGTATTCCGAGCAGCCAAGATCTGGAATGGAAAAGAAAGTTAAAAACATTAAACAAACACATTATATGGGTATGTCCGGACACATTATGCATACATACATACATACATAGTTTCTTATTTCTTTACTGCCCACAAGGGGCTAAACATGGAGGGGACAAACAAGGGATTAAGTCGATTACATTGAATCCATTGTGTAACTGGTACTTATTTAATCGACCCTGAAAGGATGAAAGGCAAAGTCGACCTCGGCGGAATTTGAACTCAGAACGTAACGGCAGACAAAATACCGTTAAGCATTTCACCCACCGTGCTAACGATTCTGCCAGCCAGCCCCCCCCCCCCCCGCCTTAGTTTCTTTCAGTTTCTGTCTACCAAATCCACTCGCAATGCTTTAGTCAGCTTATATGAGAAAACACTTGTCCAAGGTGCCATGTAGTGCGACTGAACTCGGAACCATGTGGCTGGCAGGCAAACTTCTTACCACATAGCTGTCTATCGAGATAGTTCAACACTCATGCTTTCAATACCAGACTGGTTGTTTTATCAAGCAGTAGGCTTTTTTCACGAACTTAACAAATCAGAGGTGGTCATTTTCTCAAGTTATTTATTCGTACGTAATCGTAAAAAGGAAAAGTCTGTTTTTACCTATTTATAAGAGAACTTTAAACTAGGCTCCGTACAACACTGATCGAACCGATAACAGTTACTGCTTCGAGGTTTTGTATTAGAGTTAATACCTGCCCATTGGGTATGGAGACGTTGAAACAGTTATAAAAATTTGTTTCTTTCATTAATGTTTTTACCCAGTAGAGTTAAGTGGGTCGCCACAAACTGGTGTCATAAATAGTGGGTCGCGTCTCTAAAAAGTTTGGGAACCTCTGATGTAGGCCATTGGGCAAGGAGAGATGCAAATTCTTGCGAATCAAGAATCCATTGAAGATGTCACCAACTTCACCGAAGTGGGCAGCGATGTTATTACAGAGGGATTCACTGGGGTGAATGTCAAACTCCGGAATCGGGGGTGTAAAGGGCGAAGAGAAATGGACAGACCCTGGACCAGCATTTCGATAAGTGAACCGAGACAAGAATAAAAACGGAAAGAGAGATGGAAAACAAACATGTGGCTGGAACCACGTGACTTACCAAGCACACATCATGTGACAACCGATAAATGACATGGAGCCTGTCTGTAAGCAGGATCTTATACATCCCCCTATCCTCCGTCTGTCCACTGTCGGCATCACATCGGCAGACTTTCGCACTTTGCCAGTTCTGAGCATCCGCTGGATATTGAAACCGTTATGTCTGTATTGGCCGTTCGTGTCTGCAAAAAGGTAACAGGAAAAAAAAAAAAAAAAAAGAAATCACATGACAAAAAAGTGTTTGTTAATAAGATATTCGTTGGCTGTTTTATTTATCCTAAAAAAAAAAAAGAAATAAAAACCAACTAAAAAACAAAATTCTTTCATTGCAATTTAAACAACAGGAAACAGGATAATCTTGTATGCTTGTATGTATGTATATATATGTATGTATATATGTATGTATGTATGCGCGCGCGTGTACACGTGCAAACGTTACTCGAACACGTTTTTCACTCTCCGATATATATATATATATATATATATATATATATATATATATATATATATATATATATATATATATATATATGTATAGATATTTTATGCGTTTCAGCCAAGTGGCTGCGGTCGTGCTGGAGTATCACCATGACCTTCCCTCCTTATTCTGTGCTCTCTGCACGCTCCTTGCATGGTCAACTGATGTAGTCCAATTAAGACTTTCTATGGCACCATCTGGTGTATATTCTTTTACTTGTTTTAGTCATTTGCTGCCATGCTGGAGCACCGCCTTTAGTCGAAGAAATCGCACACAGCTGCGGAGATGCACACGTTGGTAGACAGATACACACACACAGCCCGACGAACTCGCACGCACTGAGACGCACCGGCGCTCCCGCTCACGCTCAGTAATCCGGTCACATAAATCAAATAGTAAAAAAGCCAGCGCAGCGAAAGGAAGCTTGTTTTTGTGTAACAATGTACACTTCTTTCCTTTGAGGCCGCTCTTTTGTGTTGGTTCGTTGTGAATAACACACACACACAGGCTACTACATACATACACGTACACACACTCAATAGATATATATATATACATACACGTGCAGACATACATAAATACACACACACACACAAATATGGGAGTGTATATTTGCTTTTTTTCTGCTCTCTTTTCTCTTTCTCTCACTTTATATACATATATATATATATATATATATATACTAACACACATACATATATATGCTATACGCATATGTTCATGCATATGTTCATATATGTCTATATGTCTAAAGAAGTATATATATGTACATATACATGTATATATAAATGTATATATGTGTATATAAATATATATATATATATATATATATATATATATATATATATATATATATATATATACACATACATACATATCTCTCTCTCTCTCTCTCTATCTATCTATCTATTTGTATGTATGTGTGTATGCATATATAAATATATATAGTGTGTGTGTATAAATATAGGATCTATTTCAAAACGGGGCACACATCTTTGGTAAAAACTGTGTCCAATTGCTGTGGCATCGAACTTCCCCCGGTTCGTTAGGCGTTCGTCGATCCACTCTCCAAATCTTGTTCATTTTCCAATATTGGGGACAAGATTTGAAACAAAATCGCTTCAATTTCATTTTCCGGAATTTGCAAATTGCTTCTATTTTGGGGGACAAATACGTTTACTGTGCATAGAAATAAACGTACATGAGATGAAACAGTAACATGGGCTTCAAAGACACAACAATAACAAGTTTAACAACAACAACAACAACAACGAGAGAATTAACAACAACGACCACAACAACAACCATAACTATTGCAACAATGCATGCGATCGATCGTTTATTGATTTTGTAAATTACGGCAGCAATATGCCACTAACCTTACTTCGTTCAGAAGATGTGGCCGAGACGTTTTGAAATGCTGACGGATTTAGGAAGGCTATCTGAGGCGAATGGTGGACGGACCAGCGGAAGCATTAACAGTTATTACCTCACCCCCCACTAATAACTATTGACTATGCTAAAATAGTTTTTATACACGAACACATACACACACTCACACTCAGAAACAAACGGGGGAGGGTGGTGGTCTAAGAATTTCGCGTGACAACGGTCAGTTTCGAAACCACAGGTTGAGTAAAAGTGTCCTTCATCCCAGGACATACAGTGGGGAACTATGTTGCCGAAAGTCGTGGAAATGTGGACACAGAGGGAGCCGTTCCACCCAAATTCTCATGCTTGACCGCCTCAGCAGAGCTGACTGGTAGCACTTAGAAATAAATCCAGGAGGCCTTGGGTTACCATGTCCATCATATATATATATATATATATATATATATATATATATATGATTGTGTATCTCTATTTGTCCTCCCAGCATCACTTGAAAACCGATGCTGATGTGTTTACGTTTCCGTAACTTAGCGGTTCGGCAAAAGAGTCCGAAAGAATAAGTTCTGGGGTCGATTTGTTTGACTAAAGGCGGTGCTCCAGCATGGCTGTAGTCACACGACTGGAACAACTAAAAGAATATATATATGTATAGCAAAAAAAGGGAGTGGTGTGTATATATATATATGCACATATATATATACACACATATACAAGTATATATATATGAATATATATGTATATACTTATATACATATATAAGTATATGTATATACACACTTGCGCGCGCACTAACACATATATATAGAAATACTATTTATGCACACACCTACGTACATATATAAATTGAGCATATATATATATACATATATATATATATATATAAATGTAAAACAGAAAGCCCTCATATATGTATTTTATACACACATATATATACTTGTTTATATATATATGTATACAAACAGATTTATACATACATATATGTGTGTGCAAGTGTGTATTATGTACACATATTTCTATATAATATATAGGTATCTATTGATAGCAGAAACTCTACCATACGCCAACTCCACATAATTCACAACCGTCATACCCCGCCCCTATTTTCACTCCGTCCCCTTCATCTCCATGCCCGCTGCCCTGTAAGCCATCCCCGAACAATATCTTATTTCTTCAATGGCTATTAATATAACACTTTGTTGTCACAACATTCCTTTCATCGACGCAACATATCTATGCAATTATTTTTGCCCCAAATATATATATATATATATATATATATGTATATATCTATCTATATATATATATATATATTATATATGATACCTTGTAAACAAAACTCGACACATGTATACATACACGCGCGACCACACGCGCATATATATATATATATATATATATATATATATATATATATATATATATATATATATATATATATATATATATAACATCTATTCTCTATCGCCGATATAAACATTTATCTGTCTGTCTGTCTGTCTCCCCCCCATATATATATATATATATATATATATATATATATATATATATATATATATATATGTATATATACATACATACATATATATACATTCATTGATATTATTCATATATATATATATATATATATATATATATATATTCATTGAATATAGATATACGTATTACATGAATGCACATACATATATACACATACATACATTCATGCATACATACATATATATACACACATTGATGTATACATACATACATACATGTATACATATATATATATATATATATATATATATATATATATATATATATATATACATACATACATACATGTATACATATATATATATATATATATATACACACACACACATAAATGCAGAAATGTGTATATGTATACACACAGTATTACTTTATGCTATGCCGTCCAGAGCATATTTGCGTGTTGATACCCCCCCCCCCCCCGCCATACACGTAAACGGATGAGATTTACAACAAACACAAACATACACACACACATCCAAAAAAATCATCTACATACGCATCTGCACATGTACTTACTTACTTATACACACACACACACACAAACATATATATATATATATATAAACATCATTGTGGAATTATGTTTTGAAAGGAAATCATGAATAGAAGAATTGTGGGTTTTATAGAAATATGGTAGGTAATTGCCACTTCTATTTCTACCATTGGAGCAGCACCACCGCCACCGCCACCTGCACTACTTCTTCCTCTTCATTCATCACTGCTTCTGATATAACAACGGCACCACAACTCTCATATATACTTTATTTAAAAGCAGCAGAAATATAACAAAAAAACCGTTACTCTGAGTTTCACGTTCCCGTTCATCGGACAGTTTTGTTAGAATTTCTAATTTCTAATTTTGTTAGAATTTCTAACAAAACTGTCCGATGAACGGGAACGTGAAACTCAGAGTAACGGTTTTTTTGTTATATTTCTGCTGCTTTTAAATAAAGCATATTACTCTACCTCTGGTATTTGAGTACTCTTTTTTCCACCTTGTTGCACATTTCATGTGCTTACTCCGGTATATATATATATATATATAATGTCTTACGTTTAAGATGATTCCCATGCTTTCCCTGAAGAGAAGGTTACAATTTTAACATAACAGATCCCTATGGATCACACAGGTTGTAATCCTTTGAAACATATGTAGGAATAAAGTATGCAGTTATAACATGCGCTTTCTCCATTCCTTAAATTTTATATATATATATATATATTCTTCGAAACGCCGGTGTTTTAATGGTGGCAGCTGATGAAGGAGATGTTTCTATGTGGCTTGCTTGTTTGTTGTACCTTGTTTACCATTTTGTCCTTGTTCTTTTGCCACGTCATGTACCCAGTTATGTATCTATATGTACATGTAGATGAAGGTATGTACATACATGTACATATATATGCATATACTCATATATTGTTTATATATATATATATATATGTCTGTCTATCTCTATCTGTCTGTTTGTATGTATGTATGTAGTGGAGGCGCAATGGTCCAGTGGCTAGGGCAGCGGACTCGCGGTCACAGGATCGCAGTTTCGATTCCCAGACCGGACGTTGTGAGTGTTTATTGAGCGAAAACACCTAAAGCTCCACGAGGCTCCGGCAGGGGATGGTGACGAACCCTGTTCTACTCTTCCACCACGACTTTCTCTCACTCTTACTTCCTGTTTCTGTTGTGCCTGTAATTCAAAGGGTCAGCCTTGTCACACTGTGTGTCACGCTGAATATCCCCCGAGAACTATGTTAAGGGTACACGTGTCTGTGGAGTGCTCAGCCACTTGCACGTTAATTTCACGAGCAGGCTGTTCCGTTGATCGGATCAACTGGAACCCTCGACTTCGTAACCGACGGAGTGCCAACAACAACATGTATGTATGTCTTTGTTCAGTTTTTATTTCAAGATTTCATGCCAATAGAGAAAGTGCCGGTTTCTAACCTAGACTCAAGGCTCATTCATTGAAATTTATAGACAACTAGCAGGAACTATGGACAATTTATTATACCCTTATTGGTTAATTCAATATAAAACTCTGTCCAGACACGATCTGGACAATTCACGGTCTGACGAACAAAATAAGCGATACCCATAAAAAAACAGGAAACGCTTGAGCTGGAAGACTTTTACATTCAACTCTTTATCAGTTTTTCCTACACAGTCTCAGCGTGCGTCTCATTCCGGTCCCCCATTAATACTAATGGCAGAGAGATTCCCAGAAACGACACTAGACAATTGAAAAATCAAGCCTTCCAACTCCATTTGAGACTTAACAACCATTAGTCCGAAAAAATTACCAACTACTCAATTATTTATGTCTTGGATAATCTCGCTAAGGGTACAGAAAGGACAGTTTACACCTGGATCCATACTTTTCAAAACAGATCTGTTACGCCATTCGACTGAATGGCCAGCAGAAAGAGTCGCAGACCTCGTAAAAAGCCAGGAGTGCAGGCGAGTGTGTCTCAGAAAATAAAGTCTCGCAGATGGCGACTACATCTAAATTTAGTGACCCTTTGAGACCGTTTAGAGAGTGTCCCTGCCCACACGTTGATCGCAGACATGAAATTGCAACACGTTGATTCGCGAAGTATCGGGGGAGAAAAAAAGTTTGTTTTAGGTTTTAAGATTCTAGTCGTTGAGAACGGTTAGCGCGAGGAAAGTTCCATGAGATCGATAAATACTTTCGATTTCGGGTCCTTCTTAAAATACTCTCCGCCTTACCGCCACACCACGTTATGTCGGACCCCGTCCCAGAGTTCTGGGGGAGATTCCTGCCACCGTTTGTATGGCAGTTCTATCTGTTCTTCTCATTGAGAGGAAGAATTCACTTATTTTTGCGTTTGTGTCTGCGAGTGAACGGCATCAAATTCTATGTTCCTTCCGTTGTTGTTGCTGCTGTTGTTGTCACTTGTTGCTCTTTCACAATGGCTGTTGTTATAGTCAGATATTTTGTGTAGGAATAACCAGCCTCCCCCTCTTCCTCCCCCTCCTCCCTCTGCTCCTCCTTCCCTTCTCCACCTCCATTTCTTCTCCTCTTGTTGTTGTTGCTGTTGTTGTTCTTCTTCTCCTTCTTCTTCTTCTTCTCCTTCTTCTTCTCCTCCTTCTTCCTCCTCCGCCTCCTCATCCACCACCACCTGATTCTTCTTCTGCTCTGGCAGTCAACAGATGCCAAATGTCAGGCTATGTTGGTCACGGTTGGACGGTTCCATTATTTGTTTTTGATATGGTTGATACGTCACTTGGCCGGTCTCTAAAATTTGCATGTTTGTCCGTGTGTCCTATAATTTCTGCCAGTTGGGGCACTGGAGGAGAGGGCGTGCTTGGAGCGGAGGAGAGGAGGTGATCACGTGATGTGTTCTACAGAAACAGTTGAGATTCTGACTATGACAGGCAGTGTGTGTGTGCGTGAGTGTGTATGTGTGAGTGTGTGTGCGTGAGTGTGTATGGGTGTGTGTGTATGTGTGAGTGTGTACGAGTGTGTATATGCATGTGCATCCATGCACTTATCGGTCTATGCTTGTAGGCGTGCATGTATGTATGTATGTATGTAGATATGTTATCTGTACGTGTGTGTCTGTTTTGTGTATATGCATTTATGTGTGCGTATGTGTCAGCATGTATGTATATATGTATGCGATCGTTTATGTGTGTGTGTAAGTATATAAGCATCAATTGATATTTGTGTGTGTGTGTGTGTGTGTGTGAGAGAGAGAGAGAGAGAGGGGGAGCGCCAGGAATTGTATGGAAACGTTTGCGTGCATAGATATATATGTGTGCAGAAGTATATGCGTACGGATGTACATTCAGATAAGCAAACCGTGTATATTTTCTCAATATATATGTATGCCTCTATATGTAAATGAATAAATATACATATGTAAATATATCTATATCTATATATATATATATATATATATATATATATAAGGTACATGTACTTTTCTGGGTTAACTTACAGGAATAAATGTTTTGTTTAAGATATATGAGTGTGAGAATGCGTGTGTGCATGTGTGTACATACACACACACACACACGGACATGTATGTATATACAAGTAATTTCGTATACATGTAGGATACAAGATTGTAAAAATGCCCATGTGCGTATCTACACACAGCTGTCCATCTATAAATCTATATGTACAAAACAATATATATACACGATTAGTCACACATATTCATGTAAATATGAAGTCATGCACACATACAAACATATATGCAAACATAATGCTAATATGCATATACGATTACACACACACACACACACAAGCATACATACAGAGATAAAAACACACATTCGCAAATACATACAAACATGCATACACATACAAGCTTACAAACATATATATATATATATATAAACATATATATAAACATTTATATATATATATATATATGTTATATATATATATATATATATATATATATATATATATATATATATATAAACATATATATAAACATTTATATATATATATATATATGTTATATATATATATATATATATATATATATATAAACATATATATAAACATTTATATATATATATATATATATATAAACATATATATAAACATTTATATATATATATATATATGTTATATATATATATATATATATATATATATATATATAAACATATATATAAACATTTATATATATATATATATATGTTATATATATATATATATATATATATATATATATATATAAACATATATATAAACATTTATATATATATATATATATGTTATATATATATATATATATATATATATATATATATATATATATATATATATATATATATATATATATGTGTGTGTGTATATATATGTATATAACGTACATATAATTCTCTGAATATTCAGATTTTTTCAATATGCTATGCCACTGGTTCAAACTTATATCAATCTAATTAATATCAATTTTTACCCTTATCTATATATATATATTGTTGTTGTTGGAGGCGCAATGGACCAGTGGTTGGATCGCGGTTTCGATTCCCAGACCGGGGCGTTGTGAATGTTTGTTGACCGAAAACACCTAAAAGCGCCACGAGGCTCCGGCAGGGGTTGGTGGTGAACCCTGCTGTACTCTTTCGCCACAACTTTCTCTCACTCTTTCTTCCTGTTTCTGTTGTGCCTGTAATTCAAAGGGGCCAGCCTTGTCACACTGTGTGTCACGCTGAATCACCCCGAGAACTACGTTAAGGGTACACGTGTCTGTGGAGTGCTCAGCCACTTGCACGTTAATTTCACAAGCAGGCTGTTCCGTTGATCGGATCAACTGGAACCCTCGTCGTTGCAACCGACGGAGTACCACAACAGCTATATATATATATATATATATATAGACATACACATACATAAATACATATATACAAACATACAAAGAAGCACACATAAATACATATATATCTCTCCATCCATCCATCCATCCGCCCTTCCAGTCAGCAAACCAGCCAACCATACAAATCTATGCATCACATGTTGAATAACAGCAGTCAAGTTGAATTTAATAAAACTGGCATCCGTCTGGTCAAACAGTAAGCCACGCCACTACAGAATATATAATTTAATAAACTCTACCTCCAGCCGAACAGAGCGGAAAAGAGAAAAAAAAAAGATATAAAAAGAAGTACAGATCAGCCAGTATTGAAGTGATTGCTTAAATAAATATTTTATAGAACAATGACGATAGCTGAACGATCGAAACGTTTATATTGTTAGTTTTGTTTCGTTACATTTGCAAATTACGAAATGAAAATTATATAGAAATTTTCTTTTATATTTTTTTTATGCATATAGCCTCGTTCATCACTGATTCATTCAATACTGATCCGGGATAACATGATACGTTCAGTTGTGAACTATGATATGCTTATCGCGGATCGATCTATGATAACGCGGCTCGGCGATCAGTTGAAGCTTCGGTTTAGAATACAGAAAGCGTGACACAGCGACTACCCACAATGCTCTGCTACCCCACAATGCACTGATTATCCCTTGTGTTTGCATCACAGTGTGGCGAGACTGCGTGTTGTATATGGGTTTATATACTTGTACACATCAACACGGGACCAGTGGACAGAGGACATACGCAGGCGCCTGGTTATAACATTTGCTAAACCGCTAGTTTCAGGTACATAAACACACCAGCATCGGTTGTCAAGCGATGATGGTGGTGGTGGTGGTGGAACAAACACAGACTCAAAGAGACACACACACACACACACACACGTACGCATATATATTATGTATATCTACATACAAATATACTTTTGTTGAGGTAGGGCAGAGGGAGGGCTCCGTATGCTTGCAAACGGAATGGGCGGAGAGTCGATACGGCATTTGAGGGGTGGGCGGGTGTTCGTTTATAAAGTTTCTCCCTGAGAAGGTCATTAAACAACTTCTGCAACACATGGTTCCATATTTTAATTAAACAACACAGTTTTTTCCGTATTGTTTACCTGTTTTATTCTCTTATTCTTGGATTCTCTATTTATTTATTCATTTATTCCAGTTGTTTGAGTTTTTAGTTTTTTTTTTAATAGATATCACAGCAATTTCCTGATTATTTGGTGCGTGTGTATATATACATATGCAAATGAATATGTTGGCATGTATATGTATATATACATGTGTGTGTGTGTGTTTATGGAAATAAAGATGTGTTTATATAAATATATATATATAAATATAAATGTGTGTATATATATATATATATATATATATATATATATATATATATACACACAGATACACACGCACATATATACGCACATAAAGATATACATACATGTACACATATGCATATATATGTTTATGTATATCTATATTTATATGTATGTATATATATATATATATATATATATATATATATATGTTTGTATATATATATATATATATATATATATATATATATATGTTTGTATATATATATATATATATATATATATATATATATATATATATGTTTGTATATATATATATATATATATATATATATATATATATATAATATTATTAGGGACAAAATCCAAAATTACAAGTAAAAAACTCAATTAAAATCGATGAGTTCTTGAAAATTGGTTATTTTCCCTAAAACTATATGTATATATATATATATATATATATATATATATATGTTTGTATATATATATATATATATATATATATATATACACACACACAAGAATGTGCATGTGTTTGCGTAAGCATATACTCTTGTACATAAATATATAACTATATGTGCATATATGTGCTTGTATACATATGCACACACACACATATATACACACACACAAACGCACACATATACACACACACAAAGTGACCTTTGTGGGTTTCCCGCTGTGAGTGTGTTATGCGTGTATGGGCACAGCTGTAGCCGTGTGGAAAAAGTTTGCTTCCGAGCCACTTGGTGCCGGGTTCAATACCACTTTGTGGCACCTTGCACAGTCGTTTTCTACCATAATCCCCGGCCGACCCAAGGCATGTGAGGGACAGAATCATTGGCGCGCCGGCCCCCCCCCCAAAAAAAGTACTTAGCGGCACTTCGTCCGTCTTCACGTTCTGAGTTCGTGTGTATGTATGTATATCTCTAAATGTGTGTCTGTGTGTCTGTTTGTCCCCCAGATTCATTTGAAAACCGGTTTGGTGTGTTTATGTCCACGTAAGCTAGTGGTTCGGCGAAAGAGGCCAATAGAATATATATATATATATATATATATATATATATATATATATATATAATCAGGTTCATGAAGGCACAAGCATGGGTAGCCTGTCACAAACTGAATAAAGTCTGGAAGACCAAATTGCCCAGGCAATTTAAAACCAAACTGTCCCTTGCAACTGTCGAATCAGTGATATTATCCGGCAGAGAAACATGGACACTTACGAAGAACTTATCAAACAGGTTAAATGGACGTTACACAAAGAGTCTACAAATGTAAAATGTAAAATGGCAGCAACATATAACAAGTGAATGCCTTTCAAGAGACTTGTTGAACGTTATTGAGAAGATCCGTCAAAGATGGCTGTGACTATCTGGTCATTGCGTGCGCTGTCCTGGACTGGAAGCATCCAAATTAACCTTGTGCTAACGGTTCTGCCAGCTCGCAATAATAATATATATATGAAGGTGCTTGGCGTAGTGGCTAGGGTGTTGCATTCACAATCGCCAGATCGTGGTTTCGATTCCTGGAGTGGACGATGCGTTGAGTTCTTGAGCAAAACACGTCACTTTACGTTGCTGTTGTTCACTCAACTGTGAAGGAGGAACCTGCGGTGGACTGGCGTATCGGTCAGGCGTGGATGTAATCACCTCAGTCGCTTATTGCCCATGGGAACCATATAAGTGGGCCCTTCGAGTCCTAAGACCAGAGAGGGAGAGAGAGAGAGATAAGGAGAGAAATGTCCAGGGGGACCTTTGCTATGACAGACACTGTAGCTTTAGAAAAGAATTGTAAACTGAGTTATATGATGCTCTATGGATGACAAACGCGAGAGTTAGAAGGCTTTGATCGTTTTTTAAAATCATAATACAACAAAGAAAAGAATATGACGACTTATGAAGGTTAATCACAACGTTTAATACAACACCGTACTACAAAGCCATGCGACAGCTACCACCGACACAGCTGCTAGCATATATATATATATATATATATATATATATATATATATATATATATATATATATGTATGTATACATATGCATCTATGCACGAACATTAATACAACGGCTCTACTACGACCACTGCTCTGCTATGTCTACTTACCTTCTGACGAATTTAACCCGCTGTCCACTGTCTCGGGCGACAGCGGTTTGACTTGTGCATTGTTATACTGTCGGTTTTCAAGTTCTAGAAGTGGCCACAAGGTGTCAGCATCCACATCTTCGCCAGCTTCTCGTCTGGCTTCCAAGTTACGCCATAAGGCTTCGTTTTTCTCAGAGTCGTCTGCTCAATGAAAGTACAAAATTCGTCTAAATATCTTGACGCTGAGTTTTATTTTATTTTCTTGTTCGTTTTTTTTTTTTACTCTCACGAATTTTTTTCTTTTACATATATATTTATATCGAAAAAAACCCTCTTTACTTTTAATTATTTTTGTAGGACAAAGTTTCAGCGCTGTAGGTAAGGGTTCGGATAGGTGTATCGCATTACAGTTGTGTGCATTTTGAAATATTTTATAATTCACATTTGGTGATTTTTAAAAAATTTGTCTATTGTAGCAGGAATAGCTAAGAGAACAATTTATTTATAAAGCGGCAGGGAACACAGTGTGTGTGTGTGTGGGGGGGGGGGTCATAGGATTATAATTCATTTCCAAATATTATCTATTTCATTATCATTCAACTAAAATCTGAGACTAGAAAAGTGTGTATATTTTGAATAAGCAGCAAAAGTGTTCTTTATTGAAAAAATACAGACAGCCACAGAGAAATTATTCAGACCCTTTCTCCCTCCCCCCTCTCTCTCTCTCTCTCTCTCTCTCTCTCTCTCTCTCTTTCACACACATAGACACACCTATATTAAATAGCTTCGTTGTCCTGGCCAACGCTTGTCATCATCATCATCATCACCAGCGTCTCGAACGCATCAGTCATCGTTGTTACTCTCGAAATTATTGCATTCGTCATAAGTTTCTCATCGCCGTCAGATCATTATGGCTGTCTTAACGACGACTAAGACTACGACTACGATCCCGCTCTGCCGTGACGTAAAAGCACGCAATAATGAAAGCAACTGACATAATATCGCAATCAGCCCCACCGCCACCGCCATCATCATCACCACCACCATCACCAACACTATCCACATCGTCAACATCATCGTCATCATTATCATCATCGTCATCGTTGTCAAACATTAACAGTTTGACCCCCACCCACCGCAAACGAAAATACAAGTTTTCTCACAAAAATTTACATTCGTTGCAGCTCTCTCTCTCTCTCTCTCTCTCTCTCTCTCTTTGTCTCTGTCTCTCTGCGCCTTCTTCCTCTCTCTCACATTCTTTCTCAGCTCCCCTCTCTCTTTCTCTCTCTCTCTCTTTTTCTCTCTCTCTCTTTTTCTCTCTCTCTCTCACTCTCATTAAAAATAAAGAACTACACGAGTTCACCTTTGACCTTTGTCGGGGCAAACAACCATCGCCGAAAATAATATAAAGGTGAGGCAACGGGGACAATTAAGTTTGATGTGTGTGTTGGGGGTGGTGAGGGAATTGACGAAGGTAGCGGTGCTAAGGTAGTGGTAGTAGTGGTGGTGGGGAATGCAAGATAGCGTTGACTCACTCTGGGAGTAGGGCTAGGGTTTGCGGTTAGGGTGGGGAGGGAGAAGGGGAAGGAAGAACGAAGAAGGAAAAGAATGGAAAGAAAATGAAGACGAAGAAGAAGGCGAAGAAGGAAAACCAAAAAGGATTACGAAGATGAATGAAAAAGAATGAAGAAGAAGAAGAGGATGAAGAAGAATGAAGAAAAATGAAGAAGAATGAAGAAGAAGAAGAATGATTAAGAAGAAAAAGAAAAAGAAGAAGAAGAAGAAGAAGAAGAAGAAGAAGAAGAAGAAGAAGAAGAACAGCAACAACAACAACAACAACAAAAACAAGTGTGCCAAATATCCGTTCCAGGTGATGCAGTTGAAAACTTCTCGACCGTTTTTCTGCTAAACTAGGAGTGGATCTTTGGGTTCTGCCTTCATTAGCTCGACTGATGATAACAAGAGACATATTTCAATATAGTTTGCCCTCTTCAGTGTTGCATATTACGACAGGCTTCTTTCAGTTTCCGTCTACGAAATCCA
>NC_142955.1:21439761-21447261 GCF_046866305.1 Octopus bimaculoides | reverse complement strand
TATTTCAAGACTATGTCTGAATAAAGGCGGGACGGTCACAATTGGAACATCTATGGCCAAAAGTCTGATCTAGGGCTAGGCAACAACATGGAAGGGCACATTAGATAACGGAGTCCTAGATAGATTATGCCTGTCTGAATAACTGACAGGATGGTCACATTTGAAACATGTTTGATCCTTGGTCGACTGGATCAGATAAGAGTTGGACATTAGGTGATGTAGTCCTAGATACACTATGACGGAATAAGAAAAAACGACGGGTGGTCACAGTTGGAACGTCTTTGATCATAGGTCTACTGGATCAGGACTGACCTGTGGTTAAACATGAGTAACAATAAAAGATAAAGAACAACCGACAATGCACATTATACATATATATATATATATATATATATATATATATATATATATATATATATATGCATATGTATATGCATATGTATATATATATATATATATATATATATATGGGTATGTATGTATTTGTATATACACTCACCAAATGCGTATTCCTTCATGGCCAGAGATGTATGTACAATCAGGAGACAAACTGCAAGGTGTACTGGTGTCCCAAACATGTCCACAGTTAGTATATGTGTATATAGAAAATATATATATATATATATATATATATATATAAATATTAATATAAATATAAGTGTTTATATATATGCGTATATATGTCTGTGCGTGTATGTATATTTATATATATATACGATCTTCCTGTTTAGTCGTTGTAGTTTTATACTATTTATATATATATATATGCATATATATATATAAGTATAGTATTTGTATTTTTTCTTCTTCTTCTTCTTCTTCTTGTTTCTGTTATTGCAGTTCGTGGTGTTGTTCTTTGTAAAACAGTCCTCGTCCGTCACGCATTCGAAGATGTGGCTGGACCCCTCCTTGTCACTGTTGTTGGTGGTGCAGTCGACGTTATCCTCTTAATACATGCTTGCATGTGCGCGCGGTGTATGTATGTATATATAAGTATGTACGTATGTATGTATGTATGAAACACACACACACGCACGCACTTGTAGTCCTTCTCTCGCGCTGACTTACGACGCGCGTATAGAGCGAAACACGCACCACAAATTGCTTTACAATTATTATTATTATTATTATTATTATTATTACTATTATTCTTTTTTTTCTTCTTAAAATTATAATAATAATAATAATTATTATTATTATTATTACTACACTGTAATTAAAAAAAAAAACAAACTAATCACAAAATTATTATTATCAGCAAACTGGTTGTGATGCAGTTGCAAAAGTTTTTCTCTGTTGATGAGAAATTCGCTGTCGATGAAGTTGTGAAAATAGATTTAAATAGAAGGAAATTCTTTGGCGGTTTTTGGCGCTTCTTTCGTTCGCTCACTCTTTCTCTCTCTATATATATGTATATCGCTTACTCTCTCTCTCTCGCTCTCTTTTCCTGTTGCTTCTTTTGTTTGTGTGTTTGTGTGTGTGTGAGCTGTGTGAGCGAGGGCCAGCCCGTTGATTGATAGGAGGTTTCAAGCTGTTATGAAGGTAACGTCTTGTAGAAGTCGGCTTTTTAAAGTCGTTTCATAACTGACACACAGACACATTGTCGGAGGTGTAGGCCTGGCACACACACACACACACACACACACACACACACACACACACACATATACACACCATCGCACGCACATGCAACATATGCAAATGCACGCACACACACACACACACACATACACACTCAATACACACAAGCAGATTTCACACCCACATATCGACGTGCACACATTCCTACACACACACACACACACACACACTCATAGACCTCTATATATGTGTGTGTGTGTGTGTGTATGTGTGACAGATACAAGCGTATATATACATAGATGTGTGTATGAATGCGTGGGGCATGATATATATGTACATATATATGTTTGCATATATATATATATATATATATATATATATATATATACATACATATATATGTATACACACACACATATATATATATATATATGTGTGTGTGTGTGTGCTTGTATACTTGTATGTATATATACATGTATATATATATATTTATATATATGTATACATACATGTACATGTGCACAAACGGACATACATTTATGTACACACACGTATACATACGTACATTCTAACATACGTACACTTACGTAATACAAATAAATGTACGCTCACGCATACACATATATATATATATACACGCTGCCATTCACATATATACACACCTACGTACACTAGCGCTCATGCATACCTAGACACACACACACACACACACAAACACACACACACACACACACACATCGTATGAATATATTAGGCAACGAGTTAAAGCGCGCAGGAAGTAGGTGGAGGGGGGTGTGGCTGTTTGTAAAACGGAGTGGGAGTTGCAAGAGGAGTAGGAGGAGCAAATGAATAACAAAAACGACGACAACAATAACAATAATAATAATAATAATAATAATCATAATAATAATAATAATAACAACAATAATAATAATAATAATAATAATAACAACAATAATAATAATAATAACAACAACAACAACAATAATAATAATAATAATAATAATAACAATAATCCTTTCTGTTATAGGCACAAGGGCTGAACATTTTGGGGGATGAGGTGGGGGGGGCAGTCGATTACATCGACCGCCAGGACGCAACTGGTACTTAATTTATCGATTCCGAAAGTATGAAAGGCAATAATAATAATAATAATAATAATAATAATAATAATATTTTCAGATTTTGGCACAAGGCCAGCAATTATTTGTGGGGGGGGGGGTCGATTTCATCGATCCCCCCTGTGTTCAGCTGGTCCTTAGATTTATCAACCCCGAAAGGATGAAATGTGAAACAATAATAATAATAATAATAATAATAATCCTTTCTACTGGAAGCACAAGGCCTTAAATTAGGGGGGGGGGGACTAGTTGATTACATCGACCACAGTGTTTCACTGGTACTTAATCTATCGACCCTGGATGTATCAAAGGCGAAGTCGACCTCGGCGGAATTTGAACTCAGAACGTAGCGACGGGCAAAATACCGCTAAGCATTTCGTCCGGTGCGCTAACGATTCTGCCAGCACGCCACCTTCATGATAATAATAGTCCTTTCTACTATAGGCACAAGGCCTGAAATTTTGAGGGAGGGGGAAAATCGATTACCCAACTGGCACTTCATTTATTGATCTCTGAAAGGATGAAAAACAAAGTCAAACTCGGCGGAATTTGAACTCAGAACGTAACGGTTGACAAAATACTTGGCCGGGCGTGCTGACGATTCTGTCAGCACGCCGACTTAATATGATGATAATAATAATAATAATAATGATAATAATAATAATAATAAATGCCCGGATGCAGTACCAGGCAGTGGCTCTCATGGCTTCTGATCTTAATTGATTGGAAGTGGTTATCAAGTACATTGTTTTGTCTTGGTATAAAAGATGGGCCACAGCAAATATTCTGCTCAATACCACAGATTTTCTTGTCAGTTGTTTGACCTTAACCAGTTGAGCATGTCCCTTGGTGGCTGACGATATGTGCATCTCTGGTCACGAGCAGAAGTAGTGGGGGAGCATCATAGCCATGTGTTGAGAGGAATTCTTTGGGGTTTGAACAATTCACCTTTGGAAACATGGGTGTTTTGTTCAACATCCTTAAACAAACCTTATTCAGGGACCTTTTGAGTGGGATGGGCTACTCGACCTGAAGAAAATTCTAACTGGGCCCCACCTGCGAGGTCATGCGCTGTTTATCTTGATATGAGACCACTATGTCGCGCACGTATGGTTGTGATGCATGTGCCTGGTGTACCCTTATCAGACGGGTAGTCATGATGGGTATATTGGGCTTCATATATTTGTACCCTAGTATCATTTTGATGGCATGCACTGTTCTCTCACTCAATAATAATAATAATGATAATAATAATAATAATAATAATAATAATAATAATGATGATGATGATGATGATGGTTTCAATTTTCGGCACAAGGCCAGCAATTCTGTGAGAGGACCCTAGTACTCAACTGGTACCTATTTCATTGACCCTAAAAGGATGCATGGCAATGTCGATTTCGGCAGCATGTGTTCTCAGAACATGGGGACGGACGAATATGAGGTAACGAATCTGCCAGCTCTCCGGTGATAACGACGATGATGATGATGGTGATGGTGATGATGATGGTGATGGTGATGATGATGATGATGATGGTGATGACAACAGAAATGGGTAATAATAAATTGTTCTTGGGCATAATTTCGAGAGGAAGGGCTGGTCGATTACATCGACCCCAGTATGTGACTGGCATTTAATTCAATTGTCCCCGAAAGGGGAAAGTTGACCTTGACGGAATTTGAACTTAGAAAGCTAAAAGGCCAGGACAAATACAGCAAAACCATTTTTGTCCGACGAAGCTCAATTGATTCTATCAGTCCAAGAAGAGGGAGGAGGAGGAGAAGGAGGAATAGGAGGAGGAGGAGCGGAAAAGGGAGAGGGAATGAATGGATGAAGGTGGTGGAATGATAAGGAGGGAGAAGGAGAGGATGAAGAGGAGGGAAGAGGAGGAGGGGAGGAGGACGAGGAGGAGATGGAAAGAGAAGAGGAAGTAGAAGAAGAGAAAGGAGGAGGAGAAGGAAAGGAGAAAGGAAAACGGAGAGTGTGTAGAAGAAGAAGAAGAAGAAGAAGAAGGTGAAGAAGAAGAAGAAGAAGAAGAAGGAGGAGGAGAAGAAGAAGAAGAAGAAGGAGGAGGAGGAGGAGAAGAAGAAGAAGAAGAAGAGAGGAAAAAGAAGTAGGAAACGAAAAGGAAGAAAAGGGGAGAGCAGGGGTGTAAGTAGGAGTGGCCTGAGGATTAGCGCAAAAGGAAGAAAGGAGAGAAGGAAGGAAGGAAGGAAGGGAGGAAGGAAGGAAGGAAGGAAGGAAGGAAGGAAGGAAGGAAGGAAAGAGATTGTGCAAAGCGCACGGGGGGTGGGGGTTGGGGTTGGGGGCTGGTTCTGTTTTTCTAAAAACCTGATCTGGTTTGGATACTGCTTGGTGGTGGTGGTGGAGTAAGTGGGAGGTGCGTGGGCCAGTGACACGAAGCGGAGCGGGGGAGTGGACAGGGGAGGGGGAGGGGGCTTATTGGAAAGTTATCAGCGTAGGTGGTGGTGGTGGTGGTGGTGGAAGTGGTAGTGGTTTTGGTGGTAGTGAAGATGGTAGTAGTAGTTGTGTTAGAGATGGTGGTAGTAGTGGTTGTGGTGGTGGTGGAGGTGGTGTTCGTTGTGGAGGCTGTGGTGGTGGTGGTGGTGGAGGTGGTGTTGGTGTTAGTGAAGATTACGGCGGGGGAGGGGTTGAGTTGACGGTGGTGGTGGTGCTTATAGAAGTGGTGTTGGTGGTAGTAGTGGTGGTGGTGTTATTCGCTATTTTGTTCAAATAGTTACAGTTGATGCTGTTATTTTGTCCGTCCCTGCTGTTTTAGTTTAGCCCCAGGTCAGTCCTAATCCAGCAGAATTACTATCAAAGATGTTCCAGCGGTGACCATCCTGTCTTTTATTCAAACATAGTGTATCTTGGATTACATCATTTACTGTGTCCTATGTTATCTTTTCGACCACATATATTCTGCGCCTACATATACTCTTTTACTTGTTTCAGTCATTTGACTGCGGCCATGCTGGAGCACCGCCATTAAGTCGAGCAAATCGAACCCAGGACTTATTCTTTGGAAGCCTAGTACTTATTCTATCGGCCTCTTTTTGCCGAACCGCTAAGTTACGGAGACGTAAACACACCAGCATCGGTTGTCAAGCGATGCTGGGGGGACCAAACACAGACACACAAACATATACACACACATACATACATACATACATACATACATACATACATATATATATATATATATATATACATATGTACTACGGTCTTCTTTCAGTTTCCGTCTAAGAAATTCACTCAAGGCTTTGGTCGGCCCGAGGCTATAGTAGAAGACACTTGCCCAAGGTGATACGCAGTGGGAATGAACCCGGAACCATGTGGCTGGTAAGCAAGCTACTTACCACACAGCCACTCCTACGCCTATATGTTTGTTCTTTTTAAACTATTCATATGTCACCATAGACTGCCATTCACTTCGTCCTCAGTTCGATTCAAATAGGTGTTGGTGATAAGACATAAAAATGGTGAAATATCGACATCTACCAGTCCAGATTAGGGGTGAGATGTTTCCCCTATCTATGACATTTCATGTGTTTTAACATCCATTGCCTTGAGGTAGTCAGTCCCACCGCCCTAAACACAGCATACACACAGCGAACAAGCGAAACACACACACTGAGTATGTGCGGTCGCATATACGAGGTTGAGCAAAAAGTAAGCAACGTTTTGAAACATGAAATTCATCACAATATATTCTAACAATGCGGAAATTATATTCCACAAAGTAAGCACCATTACAATCAACACATTTTTGCCAACGAGTTACAAGTTTGTTTATTCCGGTAACACAAAAAATCTGGAGTTCTGGAAATGATGGACCCTTTGAACGAACGTACTTTCAGCATCGGTTTGATTTTCGAACTCCTTCTCTCACACGGAACCAACCGGTAGGAGAAAGGTGTGAGGATTAAGCCAAGTTCTCTCAGCTTCCGCAGCATCGTTAGCGAACCGTGTGGTCAAGCATTGGCCCTCTTCTGTTGACCAGTCGGGGCTGGAGGAGTAGCAGTTTTTCGTTCATTTTGGCAATTTCATGGCAATGTTTATCTGCAGTAATGGTTTTTTCCAAGTTTCAAGAAGTTATATCGGATGAGTCCACCCGTGAACCACCAAACAGTCCCCGTGACATTCTTTATGAAGAGCTCTGATTTAGGGAAGGGTTTCGGTGTTTCATTTTCGTCCAACCACCGCGAAGAAGGTTTTTTTTTTTATCATTGTACAAGGTTCACTTTTCATCGCAAGTTACAACACGGTCGAGAAATGGATCGGTCTGGTTCCAGAGAAGAAGCAATAAGCAAATTTCATATCTACATATTTTCTGATCTCCATTCAAATCCTGTGGTGCCCATCTGCCGAGGTGTTTTGACTTTCCGATCGCATGCAACTGGTGGCAGGCAGTTTTCTGGCTAACTTGAAGTTCTTTTGCCAATTCTCGAGTAGTCTTACGCGGATCTTTCTCAAAGACGGTCTTTAATTGACCGTCACCGACGACAGGTGAGCATCCACTACGCTCACGGTCTTCAAGACTCAGGTCTCCAGTTACGCACTGGGGTCGACTTAATCTCTTTGTCTTGTTTGTCTCCTCTATGTTTAGCCCCCTGTGGGTAGTAAAGAAATATATATATATATATATATATATATATATATATATATATATATATATATATTCTTTTACTTGTTTCAGTCAGTTGACTGCGGCCATGCTGGAGCACCGCCTTTAGTCGAATCAAATCGACCCCAGGACTTATTCTTTGTAAGCCTAGTACTTATTCTATCGGTCTC
>NC_142955.1:21424374-21426761 GCF_046866305.1 Octopus bimaculoides | reverse complement strand
TAATGTTTAATAATTAATGTTATAAAGTTTAATAAGGGGCTCAAATTTCACTCCTTCCCCTAATTTTAAATCTTGAACATTTTCATCCATTTATTCATGTATCTGTCTATCTATTTATCCCTGTCCGTTTATTTATAAAATATATTTGTCAACTAAATGTGGCGGTCCTGTAGAGGACGGTGTTACTGTTGTTTTTAACCCCAGGAAGACATTCCTATCTATCTATCTCTTTATACATATATCTATATTCTTATTGAATTTAAAATTTTGAAAACGTGGTTTCTTGCATATTCGCTATCTCCGTCATCTAAAGCAACGGGAAAAGAATTTCGAGAAAGTTCTAAATTTTAAATGAGGGGTGTAAAATTTAAAAAATTATTATTATAATTTTGTTTTGTTTTTTGCATATTCATAATCTCCGACATCTAAAACGTAGGAATCCGAAAAAAATTTTTCAAAAAAATGCATTTTTCAAGGAGAGGTGCGAAACTGCATGAGCTCCCCCCCCCCACCTTTTAAGTGCTTAAAGCCTCTAAGCGTCTTAATTTCGCCCCGATTCATTCATTCATGCATACAAACATACACACATGAAGATCAGCGAAAAAGTGTGTGTGCGTGTAGGACGAAAGATTCCGTTGTCTCATTTGTATTTCTCTTCTTTCTACTTTTTCCTGAAGAAGGACTCTTTCCGAAACGTGGGATTTTCCATTCCTCCCTGTAAGCTCTCCGTACTCGTCTTATCGATTTCGTAACATAACATCAATGTTGCCGACGTAGGCCAAAACCAGCCTCTTTGATATCAGTTTGATCACACACACACACACCCGTACACACACACTCACACCCGTACACACACACACATTCACCCTAGACCTCATTGCCGTATTGGTTATAAATTGATTTGGAGCGAAGCCGCAAGCAATACAGACACATTAGTTAGTGTACTACTAGATAGATAATGCCTGCACAGGAGATGATATATAATCATGTTTGGTGTATCCTTGATCAGCTGGATCATGGTATACTTACCTAGGGTTAAACAGCTACAGTCCTTCGACGCCCAGTCGCCACCTCCACCACAACACACCACACGATATCAAGGCCGCCATACCTACAAGGAAACTCGATAAAATTCAAACAAACCTGCAAATCGCTTTTTCAAACGAGCATTTGACCTTTCAGTTCTCGCCGGAACGTGACTTCAGCGATACTTTGCATTCACTAGTCCCGTGATGTTGTCACGTAGAACATGTGATGTGTGCAGTAGTCTAACAGTGATTGCCGATGGAATCAGTCAAGCGGAACGGCAATGCAGGTGTTGTTGGTGGTGGTGATGGTAGTGGTGGTGGTGATGGTTTTGGCGGCGGTGGTGGTGGTGGTGGTAGTGTTGATGGTGGTGGTAGTGGTGGTTGTGATTGTGGAGTTAGTAGTGGTAGTGGGTATTTGCTTTGGGTGTGGTGGTGGTGCTGGTAGCGGTGGTGGTGGTGTTGATGGTGGTGGTGTTTGTACAGTGGCGACTGCATTGATGGTTGTGTTGGTAGTTGTGGTAATAGTAGTGGTGGTTGTAATGTTGTTGCTGTTGTGGTGGTATTTTTTAGTCGGCCCGAAACTATAGTAGAAGACACATGCCGAAGGTGCCATGCATTGGGACTGAACCCGGAACCATGTGACTGGGAAGCAAACTTCTTACTCCAAACCCATTTCTGCACCTTTATTCAAAGATATTTCGCAAAGAGGCAGCAGACGCATCGGCGGCGGGCCTCCCCCGGTGCGACCGAAAGGCCGTCGTCTCGTAGCCGATGCCGACCGCGAGTGTGTGCGTCCGTGTGTTACGCACGCTGAGACACGCGGCCGAAGCGGTCGATGGATGACCGGCGGAGGCGGTCGACGGATGACGGCCCGAAGCGGTCGACGGGATGACCGGCGGAGGCGGTCGACGGATGACCGGCCGAAGCGGTCGACGGATGACCGGCGGAGGCGGTCGACGGATGACCGGCCGAAGCGGTCGACGGGATGACCGGCGGGTCGAGTGAGTCGTGGCAGCGAGAAGTGTGTTTTCGAGAATGTCGTTCTTCTTGGCCAAATCTTCAACTCTGCATTGAATAATTATGAGCCTGAAATTAAAACCGTCCCTTTGTTCGAGTCTTGTGATCTGTATGGCCGACAACTTTGAATTGTGGATAAAAACTATGTAAACCCCCCCCCCCCCCTGTCTGTTAGCCTACAGACAACCTGGAAACGATTTGGATGACACAACACTGTTTGCTCGTGAACCACGATGGCGCCACCTATCAGCCAAGTTGGAAGCGACAAGAGGAACAAAATGCCGATAAATCACGGGCTTTGAGCTGTGTTACGGATAAGAAGATTCTGACTGCTTAGAACGG
>NC_142955.1:21409374-21416874 GCF_046866305.1 Octopus bimaculoides | reverse complement strand
CCATGTATTTAGAAAGACCGGCAGACCTCTGAACTCCAAAACTTTTATTGCTTTGTTAGAAACCGAATTGTGTCCCAAGCACATACATACATACACACGCACGCATGGTGGGTGAATGTAGCAAAGATGGTGCGTGCGAGTGACGATACCTCTTTGAGCACGATCCTATAAATCGAGAAAAATAAAATAAAATAAAAAGAGAGAGAGAGAGCACCTTGCTCTCATGTGTCTATTCCCTGCCTGAGGTTACCGTGGTCTTTTCCGTAGGCTTTTCTCTCCATGGATAAACCTAATGTTACCCCATTTTACACTATTGACATTTTCTGTGATATACGATGCCCCCTTTCTTTTTCCTACCGATCCCTATTGATCGGATTTTTTTTTTTAAGAAAAGCTCTACAGTTGTATTTGACCCCTCGGTGTGCAGCCCTGCGTGGCTAATAAAATAAAGTTATTTATCTATCAATATCTATCTATCTGTCTGTCTGTCTATCTAACTGCCTGTCTGTCTATCTATCTTGCTATCTATCTATCTAAGTATATACCCGCTTCTGTATATATCAAACTAGCAGAGAGTCTGTCTTGAAGTGCTGCGCATTACTAAGTTAGAAATTCAACGATTAATTAAAGAATTACCGCCACGACATCATTAATGAAACACTGAAATTACAGCGAAACATTGTCGGAGTCTAGTCTGCAGGTATAATATCTACACACACACACACACACACTTGCGTGTGTATATTCATATATATATATATATATATATATATATATATATATATATACGTGCGTACACACACATACAGATACATATATACACATGTGTATATATACATATATATATTTATGTGCCCGTATATATACACGTATATCGTACATATACTATATATATATATATATATATATATATATATATATATATATATACATACACACACTCAGACATCCACGAACTCATACAGACATACATACACACATACAAACATACATACACACACACGCACACATACATACATAGACATAATCTACACGCAAATAATTGTGACTCGCTCGCTGACCAGACGGCAAATACCTTTGAAACCAGCTCAGTTAATCGCATTTTCTTATTCTTTGTCTGTAACATGGCGGTGTTTTATATAAGAAGTGGTGGTCATTTATGGGGTTTTTGTGGTGTGATTAATTAAGTTCGATCAACTTGCACATGCAATGTCGGCTGCAAACATAGAACTCCATCTTGTTCTCTGTTAAAGTACGAAAGTCAATAAAATACGCGCGCATGCGTGCGTGTGTGTGTGTGTGTGTGTGTGTGTGTGTGTGTGTGTGTGTGTGTGTGTGTGTGTGTGTGTGTGTGTGTGTGTGTGCGTTTGTTTCTCTGAATCCATGTGTCTGTGTGTGTGTTTATGTCTATATGTATAACTGTGTGTGTGTGTGTGTGTGTGTGGAGGCGCAATGGCCCAGTGGTTAGGGCAGCGGACTCGCGGTCATAGGATCGCAGTTTCAATTCCCAGACCGGGCATTGTGAGTGTTTATTGAGCGAAAACACCTAAAGCTCCACGAGGCTCCGGCAGGGGATGGTGGCGAACCCTACTGTACTCTTTCACCACAACTTTCTCTCCCTCTTTCTTCCTGTTTCTGTTGTGCCTGGAATTCAAAGGGGTCAGCCTTGTCACACTGTGTGTCACGCTGAATATCCCCGAGAACTACGTTAAGGGTACACGTGTCTGTGGAGTGCTCAGCCTCTTGCACGTTAATTTCACGAGCAGGCTGTTCCGTTGATCGGATCAACTGGAACCCTCGTCGTCGTAAGCGACGGAGAGCCAACACATAACTGTGTGTGTTTGTTTTTGCCTGTGTATAAGTGCATGTGCCTACGTATGTGCATGTTTGTGTGTCTGCGTGTGCATATGTATGTGTGTATCTATGTATGTATGTTTGCGCGTGCATCTGTGTGTCTGGGTATGCAACCACGTGCGTCTGTGTATGTGTGCGCGGCTTGGTGTCTATACACGTGTGGTCATGAGTTAGACAGTAAACTGCGTCCAGCGGCGAGGCTCCAGCTGGGGCCAGTGGGGGATTTCAGGAGCTTCTCTGGCCCATGGTGGAAGTCCCAGTCCAGAGCCATGTTTAATGGTCAAATAGCGAAAGAGAGTCCTGTGGCTAAGATACATAGGAGCCAGAAAAGGGTTGGGCCCCAGATATACGCCCAACAGACCCACCTGTCTATGACCATGCCATGATATCAGGTGAACCATTTCTAAACGCCTCATTAAAACCTGGACGGAATTCTGCTTAAAGAACCGCTAACAATTCCTTCTTTATTTGAGGGAATTTTCAGGAAATTATTCAATATTGTTCTACGCACCGGAATTCATACAGTTACTTTAATCTTTTACGGGCTTCGTTCATTTGACTACGGTCATGAAGGGGCACCGTTTCGAAGGTATTTTAGTCGAACAAATCAACTCCAGGACTAATTAATAATAAAAAAAAAAACCTGGCTGTTATTTTCTCGTCTCTTTTGCCGGATCGCTAAGTTACGGGAACGTAAATACACCAACACCGGTTGGCAAACAGTGGTGGGGTCAAACACAGACACACACATGTATATATATTCTTTTCTACTCTAGGCGCAAAGCCCGAAATTTTGGGGGAAGGGTTCATTTGATTAGATCAACCCCAGTACGTAACTGGTACTTAATTTATCGACCCCGAAAGGTTGAAAGGCAAAGTAGACCGCGGCAGAATTTGAACTCAGAACATAAAGACAGACGAAATACCGCTAAGCATTTCGCCCAGCATGCCACCGTTTCTGTTATACACATGTATATATATATTATATACACGACAGGCTTCTTTCTGTTTCCGTTAATCAAATCCACTCACAAGACTTTAGTCGACCCGAGCCTAAATTACGCAAAGATGGAGAGAACACTGACATCTCATTTCAACAGATGAATTTACCAAAATTACAATAAAATCTCTTTAAATATTAAAGAGTAAATTTATTCTATAACATCGCCATTGGCTTCAACCATGGTCTCCAGACAACTTGTGCATGTTTTGGGAGTGAGATTGACACCCAACAAACTGAAATGTTCGTATAGAAGATTCCAGTGTCAATGCCAAACAGAACAGCATGTCGTTTCCAAATTTCTCTCTATATATATATAGGCGCAGGGATGGCTGTGTGGTAAGAAGCTAGTTTCCCAACCACATGGTTCCGGGTTCAGTCCCACTGCGTGGCAACTTGGACAGATATCTTCTACTATATCCTCGGTCCGACCAGAGCCTTGTGAGTGGATTTTGTAGACGGAAACTGGAAGAAGCTCGTTGTATTAAATATATATATATATATATATATATATATATATATATATATATATATATACACACACACGATAGGCATCTTTCAGTTTCCGTGTACCAAATCTACTCACAAGGCTTTGGTCGGCCCGACGCTATAGTAGAAGACACTTGCCCAAGGTGCCACGCAGTGGGACTGAAACCCTAAGCCATGTGGTTGGAAAGCAAGCTACTTACCACACAGCCACTCATGCGCGTATATATATATATATATATATATATATATATATATATATACATATATTCGCACACACTAATACATTTCGATATTCACAGATCCACAGAACCTGATATTATTCAAAGAAATTTTGCCGCTTTGATGCAGAAATTCTGCAAAAAGCATAAGGAAAATTAAAAGAGAACTTACACATATACATACGTGCATAAACACTTAATCACATCTATACATAATCTTAGGTATATATATATACTTGACACCCCACCCCTATATATATCTGTGTATGCACATACTCAGTCGTATATACATAAATAAACATACAAACGCACACATACGTGTACATACATAAATACACATGTATACAAATGAATACATTTGCATACACATATGCACACATGCACATTTGCCTATATACGCGCACGCATACATACATACATACATACATACATTCATACATACATACACACACAAATACATATATACATACATTCATACACAAATACATATATACATTCATACATACATGCATACATACATACACACACACACACACATACATACATACATACATACATTCATACATACACACAAATACATATATACATACATTCATACACACATACATATATACATTCATACATACATACATACACACACACACACACATACATACATACATACATATATACACCGACACATACATGGCTAGGGTGTTCGATACCAATGTGGTGATTACACTGGGATCAGATCGCCATTTTTTTTATGAGTCTTTTATGCTCAAACCGACATCTTAGAAAATGGCCACCACTTCCGGTGTTTTACACGCTATTGCGTGACTACGATTTCATTATTTTATTCTGTGGATTATCATTGATGTGTGTATATGTGTCCACGTGAATACCTGTGATTGTATATCTATCTATCTATCTATCTATCTATCTATCTTTATATATATATATATATATATATATATATATATACATATATATATATGTATGTATATATATATACATCTGTGTATGTGTATGTCCGTGTGTTTGTGTATATGTGTATATATATATGTACACACATATATGTATATATATATTCATATTCATATATGTATTTGTTATATATGTGTGTGTTTGCGTGTACGTATGTATATATGTGTGTGTATATATTTATGTATGTATACGTATACGAGAGATTACTTAGAGTTTTGCTTACATTTGTATTACATTGACCGTCGTCGTCATCATCATCATCATCACCATCACCATCACCATCACCATCACCATCACCATCACCATCACCATCATCATCATCATCATCACCATTTCAACGTCCAGTCTTCACGTTTACACGGAAAAGTCGAAATTCGCTGACTTATATATATATATATTTTTTCTGCAGTCGGCTACTCTTCAAGTTATTTGCTTCATCAGAGTGAGTAAGAGAGAGAGAGAGAGAGAGAAAGAAAGAAAGTGAGGTAAAAATACAGAGCGACAGACAGTCTGGGAGTGGGTGAGAGAGATAGAATAATCTAAGAATTGCCTAAATTCGGGGGTGGCTTTTCTACCTAACTTATAGTCTCTCTGTCTTTACTTATGTTAAAATTTAATTTCATTCTCTCTGTGGACAGCAAAAACGATGAGGCTTTACTAGTTTCAGAAGAAAGCAAAAATGATAAATAAAAACATTGCATAGTTTTCTATTTCACACTACGAGAATATTAGTTTATGCTAAGTTATTTATAGCAAATACAAACACGAAGACAGCTATGTTTGTCTGTCCAATTTGCATAACAGTTCAAGCGCTGGCAACGAGAATCTATCGATTAGTTAATAGAAGCATTACGCTCATAATAGCGAAGAGATTTTGTTTAACCAATTTGTCATGTTTGCACTCACTAACACGCACACACACACATACATACAGACGCACACATACGCACACACACACTTATGCAACAATGTAATACACACTCATATATAAGTGATAGAATTTCTGTTTATTCGTATTTATCTGTAAACATTGCTGTATATATATACATATATATATATATATACACACACCTACGCATACACTTTCACAGGCTTTCACACAAACAGCAAACGTACTTACACACACAAACACACACACTACGCGCGCACGCGCGCACATTACACATACATCCAAACGAATACACACATACACGCATAGACATTCCCACACAAGGAAACCTACAAATAAACGTACATGCACACACACCCACACACACATGTACACACGCATATATACACATGTACACACGCATACACATTCCCACACCAGGAAACCCTTAAATAAACGTGCACACACTCACACACACGCACACACACACACTCATACACACACACATACACATGCACACACGCATACATACACATGCATACACATCCCCACACACATTATGCAGCGTTAATGCGGAAGGACTCACTTTTGACGGCCGTATTTTAGGCGGCGTAGTGGTGGCCACATATGGATGGTATTGGTGGTAGCAGTGAAGGTGAGAGTAGTCGTGGATGGCTTGCGATGATTGTATAGTGAAAGGCGGGAACTTACGAGAGTAGTATTGGTGCCAGTGTGGCGGTAAATGTAGTAGTGGTGGTGGTGTGAATCAAGGTAGCAGTCGTATATTTCTAGTATAGGTGTAGTAGTTGTGGTGGTGGTGGTGGTACTAGTGGTAGTGAAGGGTGTTAAAAGTGGTGGTGGTGGTCGTGGTGGCAGTGATGATGGTTGTGGTGATGGTTCTCTTGGTGGTTGTGGCGGCTGTGGTGGTGGAGGTAGTAGTGGAGGTGGTGTTAGTGTTAAGGTTGGAAGTGGTTGTGGTGGTGGTGGTGCTGATGGTAGTAGGGGTGGTGGTGGTAGCAGTGATGTTGTTGGAAGTGGTTGTTGTTGTAGTGGTAGTAGTGGCAGCGGTGGTAATGCTGGAGTTCGTAGCGGTGTTGGTGGTTGTAGTAGTGGTGCTGCTTGTGTTGGTGTTGGCACTGGTAATCGTAGTGGTGGTGGTGATGGTAGCCGTAGTCGGGTGGAATTGGCAGTGGTGGTGGTGGTGGTGGTGGTTTCGGTTGTGTTCATTAATGTGGTGATGGTCAGACAGTACTGATGGCCGTGGTGATAGTGACGATGGTGGTGGACATTAATTACATAGGGATGTCAAGAGTGGTGGTGTGAGTGGTACAGTAACGAGGGTGATGATAATGGTTATATAATCGTGATGATAGATGTGCTATATTTAGGGGGGGGTGTCGGTAATTCTGGTGGTGTTGGTGGTGGTAGTGGTAGTGCAGCTGCTGCTGATGTTGGTGGTGGGGGGGCTATATAGTGATGACGGTTGTTGTGGCGTTGATGATGTTACTGGTGGTTTTATATAGAAACGACGGTAATGGAAGCAGTGGTGGTTATATAGAGATGACGGCGGTGGTCGTGGTCATGGTGACGACGAAACGATGGTCAATGGGAAGTGGGCAGCATGCTGGGGATGGTTCTTGTGGTAGAGCATTAAAAAAAATCGATCTATTCATGTTTTTGTTTCATTTATGTCAGTGAAGCAATATTTGAAACCTTTCCGGAGGCCGCCACCATCACGAGGTTAAGACATTCGCTTAAAGAAATAGTTGATTCCGTGTGCGTGTGTGTGTGTGTGTGTGTGTGTGTGTGTGTGTGTGTTTTTGTGAGTGCGCGGGTATGTGTTTCAGAGAGAGGGGCGAGAGAGAAAGACAGAGAAAATGGGTTCAGAGACATAACCATTAAACAAAGTTACGTAAAATGCAATACACACATCTACACACCTATGATTCACAAACGCACACAAACACATACACACAAACACACACACACACACACACATACATTCATATATTTATATACACATACAGATCTGTGTATACATAGACACACACTTAAATATGTGTGTATATATATATATATATATATATATATATATACACTTACAT
>NC_142955.1:21399374-21404374 GCF_046866305.1 Octopus bimaculoides | reverse complement strand
TAAACTGGTAGCCTTATATAACATTCCATGTATCTCCAAGCAATGTTTCAGGCTCGCTACATATCGTTAGATGTATCTAAAAACCAGGAGGCTGGTCCATGAGAAAACATGAGAAAAAACGTGAAGAAGGTTGATGCAAAAATTAGAACGAAAAGAAAGGAAAGGATATTAAGAAAGCCACGATCTTCGCCCTCTTTGTCTGTAGAAATCGTAATTAATCGAGCTGGTGTAGAATGATATAACCGGGTGGGGTACATTTTCTGTTCATCCTACCTGTAATAGATCCGTAAACCATATACAGGATGTTGCAAAAGTCACGTACCACCCTAATCACGAAAATTTTTTATTTAATTTACATAACATTCTCTCTTGAGCAAATCGACCCCAGGACTTATTCTCTGGAAGCCTAGTACTTATTCTATCGGTCTCTTTTGCCGAACCGCTAAGTTACGGGGACATAAACACACCACCATCTGTTGTCAAGCGATGTTGGGGGGACAAACAGACATACAAACACACACACACACACATATATATATATATACATATATACGACAGGCTTCTTTCAGTTTCCGTCTACCAAATCCACTCACACGGCTTTGGTTGGCCCGAGGCTATAGTAGAAGACACTTGCCCAAGGTGCCACGCAGTGGGACTGAACCCGGAACTATGTGGTTGGGAAGCAAGCTACTTACCACACAGCCACTCCTGCGCCTATTCATTATCATAAAATTATTAACTTTTATCCCCCCCCCCCAAAAAAAAATGGTTAGAATAATTGCTCAAGCAGATTTTCCTCGCGTTCATTACGTTTCTGAAAACGGAACCGAAAATAATTTTCTACATTATTCAAGACATCCGTGCCAGACTTTGGATATTCATTTCTTATGTTTTCTTGCAAATTCTTCAACACCCCTTCGATGAGTTCTTTAACCAACGGATCTAAGGTGCCCCCGTAGGAAAAAGTCAAGGGTAGTTTGATCTTAGGACGGCGGAGGTGATGAAGCAGGACGTCGCCTGGCAGTCCATCGATTGGCGAAACTAACATTTAAAAAATTTCGGACAACGACGGCAAAGTGTGTCGGTGTTCCGTCCTGGGGAAACCGTGGACGAGTTCATTCCTCAGCAGAGAAATCGTTAATAAGAGACATCAAAAGAGATTCCAGCATTCGTAAGTATGAGACTCCATTCACTGAACTGTCGATGAAATAGGGCCTATTAACTGTTCCATCCCAGAGACCAGTCCACAAGGTAACTCGAGGCTCGTACTGCCAATTGCTGTTATCTATCCAATGTGAACTGGCATCTGACCAATACGGGACTTTATATCAAATCAACAATGCCCTAAGGTGAAAGATCGTTTCAACCGAGATGTTGTTGTTGTTGTTGTTGGCACTCCGTCGCTTACGACGACGAGGGTTCCAGTTGATCCGATCAACGGAACAGCCTGCTCGTGAAATTAACGTGCAAGTGGCTGAGCACTCCACAGACACGTGTACCCTTAACGTAGTTCTTGGGGGATATTCAGCGTGACACAGTGTGACAAGGCTGACCCCTTTGAATTACAGGCACAACAGAAACAGGAAGTAAGAGTGAGAGAAAGTTATGGTGAAAGAGTACAGCAGGGTTCGCCACCATCCCCTGCCGGAGCCTCGTGGAGCTTTAGGTGTTTTCGCTCAATAAACACTCACAACGCCCGGTCTGGGAATCGAAACCGCGAGTCCGCTGCCCTAACCACTGGGCCATTGCGCCTCCACAACCGAGAAGATAATGCTTTTAATGAATGATTGTGTTTTAGAAAGGATTCAATCACAGAATTCCATTCTTTGGTCTCTGTCATCGCCAGGTAAGTCTTGAGCCGAATGGATTTATACAAATGGAAAACGCGTTTTGAAAATCCGACGAACCAAACGCCAGTCTCTTGGAGAGAGTTTTCTTGTTGATTTTACTGAGTTCCGTTGAATATGAGCAAGTACAGCAGTCGCAGTTATGTTACCCGTTCCTGTTCTTGGTCTTCCACTACGTTCTCGATCCTGGAAACCTGTTCCCGTCACTTGAAACCTGTTCAACAGCCTTCCGAACTGGTCACTGATCAACAGGCCTCCCCTTTCGCGATGAAGGCTATTAAACAGTAGTGTAGAATGTACAGCACAGAAAGGGTAACTTCAACACGGTGATGATGATGATGATGACGATGACGATGATGATGATGATGATGACGATGACGATGATGATGATGAAGAAGATTATCATGAAGATGATGATGATGATGGTGGTGTTGATGTTATGATGACGTCGATGGTGAGGATGACGTCATGAGTAACAATTGCAACAAGAATATAAGCAGTAATAATAATAATAATAATAATGATAATAATTATAATAGTAATAATAATAATGACAATTATTATGATGACGATGATGATGATGATGATAGTAATAATAATTTCTTTTATTTGCCACAGGGGCGAACAGTGAGATGGGGTGGGGGTGGGGAGTCGAGACGTATGTGAAGAGAATTTCATTGATGTGGAAATAACGCCAGAGAAAGGCCCCGCTTAATCCAGGGATTATCTTAGTGTTATCATCAATAAGCCGAGAAATATTCAAAGAATCAAAATAATAACAATAACAATAATAATAATAATAATAATAAACAAAGCAAAAGAAAAAGTTATTTTAATCCCTTCAATAAAGATAATTTTTTTGAAAAATTCTTGAAGGAACATCGACATAAATAACAACAACAACAACAACAACAGCAATGACAATAACAACAACAACAACAACAACAACAGCAACAACAACAACAACAACAACCACGACAGCAACAGCGACAAGAGTGCAGCTTCTACAGAGTCATTCGATCTTCATGAAATAGCAGCTAAATCACTTTGAGATCAAAGCTTCGGCTCTTTGCAATTGAAGGACGTAACTTTGCGAAACCTTGTTCTCGATACATTATGCTTGAATGAAAGTTGAGATGGTCACAGTTGGAGCGTCTTTCATCGTAAATCTACTGGATTAGTACTGGCCTGGGGCTAAACAAAATGCAACAAGAGGAAAAGACACACTCGATAATGTAGTCCTAGATGGACTATGTCTGAATAAAAGTTGAGATGGTCACAGCTAGAACATCCTTGATCATTGGTCTGCTGGATCAGGACTGACCTGGGGCGCATTACAAAATGTAGTCCTAGATACACTATGTCAGAATGAAAGTCGAGATGGTCACAACTGGATCTTTCTTTGATCATACGTTGGCTGGATCGAGATTGATCTGGTGCTAAAAATCAACTACAAGAAGAATAAAAGACACATTCGATAATGTAGTCCTAGATAGACCTTGTCTGAATAAAAGACAGGATGGTCACATCTGGCGTTGATCAGAGGTCTACTCGATCAAGATTGACCAGGAGGGACACATTTGATAACGTAGTCCTAGATATACTATGCCTGTATAAAAGACAGGATGGTCACATCTGGAACATCTTTGATTACCTGACACGGTGCTAAACAAGGAAGAACACCTCAAGTAATTTATTCCTAAATACTTTATGCTTTTTTTTGCGGTGAAGGTGATGCCGAGGCCTGGATGAAGAAAGTAAGGATTATCATGAAGTTGCAGAGCGTAGAAGATGGGGGCCAGAAGAAAGCCCTTTGAAATTATTACCTAGAAATGGATGAGGCAGATTAACCGCCGACGGAGGGACCTGGAGAACGGTTGAATGACACGTACGCGGCAGCTGCGTTTACAGTTTAAAGCAAGCTTAGAGAGAGTGAGCTGGATGGAAGAATAGATTGATAATTGTTGGCACTCCGTCGCTTAACGACGACGAGGGGTTCCAGTTGATCCGATCAACGGAACAGCCTGCTCGTGAAATTAACGTGCAAGTGGCTGAGCACTCCACAGACACATGTACCCTTAACGTAGTTCTCGGGAGATATTCAGCGTGACACAGTGTGACAAGGCTGACCCTTTGAATTACAGGCACAACAGAAACAGGAAGTAAGAGCGAGAGAAAGTTGTGGTGAAAGAGTACAGCAGGGTTCGCCACCACCCCCTGCCGGAGCCTCGTGGGGCTTTTAGGTGTTTTCGCTCAATAAACACTCACAACGCCAAGCCTGGGAATCGAAACCGCGAGTCCGCTGCCCTTACCACTGGGCCATTGCGCCTCCACAGATTGATAGTTATATTAAGCAAATTAGTAGAGATGCTGAACAAGCGGGGTTTTCCAACGGGAAAATGGAGATTTGCAAAACTCGCGTTTCTGACTGGTTTCTCCGACCATAATTCGTTGAGACAAAAACAGAGGTCAACGTTGCTGGGTAGGTCAATAGTATGGACACAGAATGACGCTCTTGATGTTGCAGCAGCGGGGTCGAGTAGCAGTAGGAGGAAAACACTGAATGGTTAAAAACTGGGGAATAGCAAGGGAGTCGAAACTGACTCTAAAGGGACCATGCTTCACGTTTTGGGACTCGCAAAGGGTCAGCGTCTGCAGAGAGCCGAAATAACTTGTTGTAAGAAGGGCGGGCAAAAACGCCCGTATTTTGAGCTGGTGAACGACTTTAAAAAAGGAAAAACTACACAAAACTCCGACTGGTTTTGTGGTGCCATCTGAGGCCACTCATCAACCCGAACAGGCTGGCAAGAAATTTGAAATAAACAAGGATTCCATCCACATGTCAGCTCTTGCCGGATGTCCGTCCAAAAAGGAGGCGTTCAAATCCCCTGATTCAATGAGGGAGTTTCTATTTAGTTCCTTGTCCGTACTCAATGTCACAATTAAATGTCTCCCTCAACAAACTCCTTACTGTCTTCAAAATAGGGACCACATGAACCAGAGAGGGAGTTTCTATGTAGCCACTTGACTTCAATGTAGCAACAACATCTCTCAACAAAAAACTCCCTGACGTCTTTTAAAACAAGGCCCACACGAACCAGTGGAAAGGCTGCTCGTCTTTAAAACAGGGATCACACGCGGGACCATTTCATA
>NC_142955.1:21391874-21394374 GCF_046866305.1 Octopus bimaculoides | reverse complement strand
TAAACTAGCGGTTCGGCAAAAGCAATCGGTAGAATAAGTACTAGACTTACAAAGAGTAAGACTTCGGGTCGATTCGTTCGACTAAAGGCAGTGCTGCAGCATGGCCGCAGTCAAATGACTGAAACAAGTAAAAGAATAAAAATATGCGTCTAATAAGCTGATCTGCGAAATCTTTTTTTTTTTTCTTCCAGGTTGAAGGAGACGCCCGTTACTGCTCTTTGAAACCGAATGAAGCCCGCCGTGTGCACCCAAACAGAGCTACATGTGTCTTGGTGTGTCTGTGGTTATCTCTCCACCTTCGCTCGATAAGTGATGCTGGTATGTTTTAAGTACCCGTAACTTAGCGGTTCGGCAAGAGAGTCCTGTAGAATAAGTACTAGGCTTACAAAGAATAGTTCCTGGGTTCGATTTAGCCTTTCAAAGCGACACTCCAGCAGGGCCAGAGTCTAATGACTGAAACATGGAAAAGAATAAAAGAATATATATACATATACATACATACACACACACACAAAAACACACACACACACACATATATATATACATACATACATACATGCATATATTGCGTGTGTGAGTTTTATCACCCGTTTTCTCAATGGCTTATACGTTTATCTTATGTTATCTAGAAATGTTTGTTCAGGTTATCTTCTTTATCAGCCTCGCAGCGGGAAACATAACAATATACATACATGCATATATATATATATATATATATATATATATATATATATATATATATATATATATATATATGTATATTTATATATAGATTGATTGATTGATAAATAGGCAGATTGATAGATATGCATATACATATATATACATACACACACACACACACACACACATATATATAAATATATATATATATATATATATATATATATATATATATATATATATACATACGTACATACACCACACACGAACGTAAGTTACGCGCTTAATTATACATTTTGTATAAAAATGCGTATGTATTATGTAAACATATACATAAATTTATATATATATATATATATATATATATATATATATATATATATATATAATAGATATCTATATATATACTTATATACTTACATATATAAATGTATGTGTGTATATTCATAGACACACGCACACATATATACACAATATTTATATAAACATATGTATGTATCTATGTATGTATATTACGATTTTGTTAACTCCTCGCATAACAAATATATTTTGCCTGTGTAAGTGTCACCCACCACACACAAACGCAGGGATAGTTGTGTGGTAAGTAGTGAATTTACCTTACTTTTTAGACATTTTAGAGACTTAAAACTATATATTTATTGATTCGAGAATGAATTGAGTACACACACACATATTTTAAATCTTGTGTTGGATATACGCTATTGATCCTGGGGTCTTCCACCCTTATGTATATATAAAAATTTACAGCTTATACTTAGCTCATTGGAGCACACATACGCACACTTAGACATATATGTGCGTTGGCACTCCGTCGCTTACGACGTCGAGGGTTCCAGTTGATCCGATCAACGGAACAGCCTGCTCGTGAAATTAACGTGCAAGTGGCTGAGCACTCCACAGACATGTGTACCCTTAACGTAGTTCTCGGGGATATTCAGCGTGACACACAGTGTGACAAGGCTGACCCCTTTGAATTCCAGGCACAACAGAAACAGGAAGAAAGAGTGAGAGAAAGTTGTGGTGAAAGAGTAAAGCAGGGTTCGCCACCATCCCCTGCTGGGGAATCGAAACCGCGATCCTATGACCGCGAGTCCGCTGCCCTAACCACTGGGCCATTGCGCCGCCACAGACATATACGTACATATTCAAATACACACACACAAATATATGGACTTAGCGCGTACACGCAGTTACGTACGTTCGGAAGCACACGCGCTCGAATCCATAGTCTCGAAAACACAATTGCACAATACACCACGCATAGACATAGACAGCTAAATTAAAAGGCAATATGCACACTGAATTCGCACATACACATACACATATATACACACAGAAAAAACATATGCAAAATGCGTCACAGCCATAGTCAAATAGAAGCACAAAAACAGGCACACAACACACAGGAACGTTCTCAAACGCATATAGACACAAACACCCACGCGCGCGTGCACACACAAATTCTAGGACATAAACACACACAGACACACAAACAAATAGATATATACAGTTATATACACTTCAAGAGCACATACACACGCACAAGAGCACATACACACAAGAGCACATACGGACACACAAGAGCACATACACACGCACAAAGACACACAAGGCGCCACATACACAGAAATACATTTACTGCCAAATACAAGCACACACGTTCTTAAACTCAAACGTACGCGCGCACACATATAAACAAACAGAAATTCAAACACACACTCGTAAAAACTCACACACACGAACAAGTACGTGCACACACACACATACGCATTCGCTAGAAGACAAGCAAATCAAGTATCTACAAGACAAAAGCGAA
>NC_142955.1:21381874-21386874 GCF_046866305.1 Octopus bimaculoides | reverse complement strand
AGACGGTGACGGGGAAGTGAACTGTCGAAAGAGATTGAGGAGGAACTGGTAGTGCTGGCAATCTTACCTTACCGCCTGAGCAGCACATGCCGCTAGTTTCATTTGGAAATTTGAAAGCTTTGCAGAAACGACAATTTGAGTGTAGCTCACCATTTTGTACAGAATTATCGTTTTTATAAGGCTGGGATGGATCATATGTGAAAGCAGCTTCTGGTGTTGTGAAGAACGAATTTGCCTGTGGTCTATTTCTGAGAGCTATATTGTATTGGACATCTGTTTAATATAGCGTGCTAAACGTTGTTCTAATGACTCAGCATTAAGTATTGCAGCATGCCTTAGCTGATCTTGGGAAAATCTCATCTCCTTTCTCTCTTGAGACTCCATTTGACGTACTGCAGCATGCATCTTCTGACCCTGAGAAAGTCTCATCTCCTTTCCCTGTTGAGACACACGCCTTCGGTTTTCAGCAATCATCCTCGCTTTATACGTGTTTCTGGAGAGAAACACGTCTTTTCTTTGGTGGCATATTTTTTCAATATTGTAAACAAAAAATTATGAACATTGAAAAAATATATTGGGTTGTCCAGAAAGTTCGAGCCGATTTCTAAAGGAAAGAAAAAGGTCAATAAATACTTGCCATTACATTTTTAATCAACTAAATACGAACTATTTTGTTACACAATGCGTCTCCATCTCTCCCTTAACTTGAAAATAACCTCTTCCCAGAATTGAGGTGGTTTCAAGGCAAGTAAGTCGAAAGGCAAGCTACTATAAATCGGCACGAACTTTCCGGACAACCCAATACAGTAATCTCTATTTTTGTAAGCAGTTGTATGTATATGGTATGTCCGTATTTTTGTATGCAGTGTAAATTAACGAAATATAAGCAAATGAACGAAATAGCACATGTATGGAACTGCTAATTTAACGGTAAATACCACAATAATTATTACAGAGAGACAAAGAATTTTATATTTTACCTTGCAACTGCTGCGATAATTATTAACTCGTAATAGAAGAGTAAATGTGTATTGTTTTAATGGAAATGAAAATAAAATTTCGTATTGACACTGGCCAGACAGCACTTTACGCATGTCTGTTGTCGACTGAGTATATAACACAAACAACACACAGCAAAGAGAAAGAGACAAAAATAAAATAACACGTGTTAAAATTTTTTTTCTAAAAACGTCCAATGACGTTAACTGGAGTTTGGGGTTCGAGTAGACGTCATTCCACCTTTTCATTTATCATTACCATTCTTTTCATTCGATTTTATTTTTTCCCTACTTTTGTGTTTTGTCTGCCCTTGTGTTTCAATTTTAATACTGAAATAGTGGAAAAGTTTCATTTTTAAAGTGAAAGTATTTGACATGAGTGTTTCTGTTTCACTTTTGACACGTAATACTTAAATAGTGGAGGAGATATTATGTTGCTGTGGGCTCGAACTATGCAAGAAGTTAAACATTTTTTTTTGACTAAAACACAACCGGGACCCTAAGTAAGGCATGTGTGAAAGTTGAATGAAATTGGTTGTGTAGTTCTGGAGTTTTAGGGATTCACACAGACACACACACACAGACATAGATTCTCATTTTTATATATATATATAGATAGAAATATATATTGATATATTGACAGACAGTCAGTCAGACAGACAGATAGATAGTATGTGTGTGTGTGTGTGTGTGTGTGTGTATATATGTATACACATACACACACGTATGTATGTTTACTTATCAATCTATACATCTGTGTGGTCTTTGTACATGTGTACAGGTGTTCTCCTTTTCTACATGTGTGTGCGCGAGCGTGCATGTGCATATATATGCATGCGTATGCGTGTGTGTATATGTGTGTGTTTGTGGTGCATGTATGTGTGTGTGTATGTGTGTGTGTGTGTGCGTGTATGCGCATATGCATATGCGGTTGTGTTTCCGTAACTTCGTAAGATCGTCACACCCTCTCCCTCCCCGCACCACCCCCCTTCGCACACAGCTGAAACGATGCAGTCATGCGTTGAAATCTATGAAAATCGACGCCGCTAAAGCGAGAAATTTGTACGCCATGATGGCCAGGGCGGGAATGTCTTACCTTCATCCGGTTTGAAACTGTATACTCACGCACACGTGAATGCACGCACACACACACACATTCTCGCTGTCCTGCGCCCGTCATTCCCTGTTTACACTGTGTGTGTGTGTGTGTGTGTGTGTGTGTGTGTGTAATTATAGATATTTGTCTATGTGGCGTGTAGTTGTACAATATATGGGGGATGGTTAATGAAATCTATAGGTAATATGTATGTGAAGGTGCGTGGCTTGGTGGGTAAGCTATTTAGCTTCAGATCGTAAGCTCGTGAGTTCGATTCCCGGCGACGCGTTGTGTCCTTGAGCAAGACAATTTATTTAACGTTTTTCCAGACCACTCAGCTAACAAATAGGAGTTGTACCAGTAATTCAAAGGGGCCAACCATGTCACATTCCGTATCACGCTAAATCTCATGGAAAACTACATTAAAATTATGTGTGTCTGTGGAGTGCTCAGCCACTTGCACATTAATTTCACGAGCAGGCTGTCCCATTGATCGGATCAACTGGAACCCTCGATGTCGTAAGCGGCAGAGTGCTTATGTATGTGTCTGGTTAGAGCACCACACATTCACACACCTACACACACATACATACCTATTGACATATTGCTATACACATACACGTATTAAATGTCAGGGTACAATATGTACCTGTATGCTAGAAAGAAGAGTTAAAACTCTCCAAAGTCACGCATCTCTCATGATATGTAAACACGCACGGAAAATGTAGCAGATATTCTTAAAAAAAACAGTCGTAAAACTACAAAGTGGAGAGTATATATATATATATATGTATGTAAAATATACAAGAATAAGGGCAGGGAATCGTCAATTAGCAATAGAATTAATAATTAACAATTTTGCCAAGTAGTTCAGTATGAAAAAACCTTTATCGGTAAAACCATTTATCATCATAAATATACAGGGATTAGCAGGAGTTGCTTCTCCAACATACTGAAAATTTAGAAATAGCAGTCAAAGAACTACTGATTCTAAACTACAAATTTTTCTCTAAACGGATGGCGATATTTATGGTACACATAGAACATATATGTATGTATGTATGTATGTGTGTGTGTATGTATGTATATATGTATTTATATATAAATATTACACACAAACACATGCACACACGCAAACGAGCTACAGAAACACGGCAATAAACAGCATCCCCACACCGACGCACACACAACCACATAAACACCTTCATACATACATACTCTCAGAACTGATCGGAGTTCATCTAATTTAATTCTTTTCAACTTGAAGTGACAACAGACGAGTTATATAAACACGCAAACACACACACACACACACACACACACACACACACACACACACACGCCCACATACAACTATCACCACCACACTATACACTGCAGAAAATTCCACGTGCTCTCAGCAAGTTCGTTGGTTCAATTTCAAGTCACGTTTGTTAGCTAATTAGCTGATGTACATACATACACACATGACTACATATACACGCACTCATATATGTATGTATGTATACACACACACACACACACACACACACACACACACTATATATATATATATATATATATATATATATATATATATATATATATTTATATATATATATACACACACACACACATGCATAAAAATATATATATATATATATTTCTATACGTAAATGTATTTATTAATGGATGTATATGTGTGTGTGTGTGTGTATCTCTACCTCCCCTATCGCTCTCTATCTCTCTTTGTGTATACATACATATATATATACACACATATTTATATACACACACATATATATATATACATATACATACATATATATATATATATATGTGTGTGTGTGTGTGTGTGTGTGTGTGTGTACTCCATGCATCTATAAATATTTGTTTCTTTTAATTTTCATTCGTTTTAATTAGTTAAAGTAGAACTTCTTGTTTAGATGAGGAGATATTTTCATTAGTGTAAGTTGAGGAACTTGTCTCAGGTGTGGGTGAGTACATCGAGTTGATTGCATGAATGGTGAGAACACAGTGATGGCGATCGACAGGTGAGGGTAGTGGTGGTGGTGGTGGTGGTGGTGGTGGTGGTGGTGGATCGGGAGACCGTTTACGTGAAGAATGGTGCAGGGATGGAAGTGGCGGGTTTGGTGCTGTTTACAAGTGACTGTGAAAACGTATATACATATATGTATGTACGTGTATGTATATATATATATATATATATATATATATACATACATATTTGTTGTATATACATGTGTGTGTGTGTGTGTGTGATTGTGTGTATTTAGGTACAGAAATACCACGGGATGTAGGGAACTGGTTTCGGTTCAGATAAGCAGGCAGACAGACATAGAGTTATGTAGCTAATTACTTACTTACTTAGATAGAAAAACAGCTATACACATATACACACACTCACAGAGAGACACGCGCGTACACACGCTCACGCACACACATAAATATTGATAGATATTGATTGATAGATAAATTCATACATACACACACGCACACAAATACGTATATACATACATACATACACACACACACACGTATATATATATATATATATATATATATATATATATATATATATATATATATATATTGCAATGGGGACGTATGAACCGCCAAAACACAATTTCACGAATAGATATCCATCGCCAATGAAGCAGTCGCATACACACTGACATCCCCCTCTACAACACACACACACACACACACACACACACACACACACACACACATATATATATATATGCACGCATGCACACAGGTAGGTGGACACTTGCAAACGCATTCAACAACATTCACTGCATACAGACATGCGCAGATTACTCACTAGCAGTTGCAAAAACATAGATGCGCAAACAAATGCCTGTGAGCGGACATGTAAATGTATATATATATATACATATATA
>NC_142955.1:21369374-21374374 GCF_046866305.1 Octopus bimaculoides | reverse complement strand
ACATACACACACACAGTTATGCATGAGTTTGTGCAAAAGCTTGTGCTTTGCCATTATGTGATTGTAAACAAGTGTCACTGTCATACGAGCAGTGTTGTTCAGTGGAACTGATCATATACACGTATTTTTATACTCATACATATAGGCATCCATGTACATACATAAGCACACATGTACGTACATATATAAATTGACACAAACATACATACAAACATACATACACATACATAAATATATACATGCCCTCGTACACGTTTTTCTCAGCTAGTCACACAGGCAGCTCACCTCCATAAACTCCACCACTGCTAATCGCCCCGAACTCCGACACCAGCCAAGCCTTACCAACACCTATAGATCACTCCTAGGGACTCCACACACCAGTCTTAATATCTTACCTATATACATATGAAACACCTTTAGCGAATTTATGCATAAATCCATTCATTATTCGTGATACAAATCTATTTATTTGCTATCGTCTGCTTCTCCTTTGAATCGTCATTTTTAATGGCGGTCATAGCTTCATGGCAAACGAGAAAGAAACTTGCAGAACGCACGCGTAATTTCTTCTTTGCTTCTCTTTTTTTATAGTTTTCGCTTTGAACGCACTTTAAACATTTTGTTTCCTTTCTCTTCTCGCAAAGCACACGAGGTGCTTGGTCGTTTGTTCGATGTTGTTGTTCTTCTTCGCCCCCTCTTTCTCCTTCTTCTTCGCCTCCTCCTCCTCCTCCTTTTTCTTCTTCTTCTTATTATTATTATCATCATCATCAAGCTGGCAGAATCGTTAGGGCACCAGGCGAAATGCTTGGCGGTGTTTCTGAGTTCAAGTCCCGCCGAAAACGACTTTGTCTTTCATCCTTTCGGAGTCGGTAAAATAAATACCAGTGAAACACTGGGGTCGATGCTATCGACTAGTCCGCTTTTCTCCTTTCGGGGGCCGATAAATTAAGTACCATTGAAACACCGGAGTCGATATTATTGACTTGCCCTCTAACCCAGAATTTCAGGCCTGATGCCTACAGTAGAAATCATCATCATCATCATTATTATTATTATTATTATTATTATTATTATTATTAGTGAGTGAGAGGCCAATGCATGCCATCAAAGTGACACTTGGGTAAAATACATGAAACCCAGTATATCACCCATCATGACTACCCGTCTGATAAGGGTACACCAAGCACATGCATCACAACCATACGTGCGCGACATAGTGGTCTCATATCAAGATAAACAGCGCATGACCTCGCAGGTGGGGCCCAGTTAGAATTTTCTTCAGGTCGAGTAGCCCATCCCACTCAAAAGTTTCCTTAATAAGGGTTGTTTAAGGATGTTGAACAAAACACCCATGTTTCCAAAGGTGAATTATTCAAACCCCAAAGAATTCCTCTCAACACATGGCTATGATGCTCCCCCACTACTTCTGCTCACGATCAGAGATGCACATATCGTCAGCCACCAAGGGACATGCTCAACTGGTAAAGGTCAAACAACTGACAAGCACATCTGTGGTATTAAGCAGAATATTTGTTGTAGGCCATCTTTTATACCAAGACAAAACAATGTACTTGATAACCACTTCCAATCAATTAAGATCAGAAGCCATGAGAGCCACTGCCTGGTACTGCATCCGGGCATCAATTATTATTATTATTATTATCATTATTATTCGTTGAAGCTGTCTTCATCAACTGACAAACAAATCATCATCACTGTTATCCTTTTCTTGTACTTCCTGTAAAATTCTGAAAAATTTTACAATTCTTTCCGATTTCTTTATTATTTTTTTTTTTACCGATTTTAAAAATGGATGTCTCTCTTCCTTTGGATTATTACACAACGGAACCTTCAAAGGAAATTCCTTTTTTTGGGGGGGGGGGGACTTCTTTTTGTTTTTGGACATTTCTTGCCTTCTCTTGAGAGATTCATAAACAACGGCAACAACAACAATAATAACGAACAGCGAGAGAAACTGAGTGAAATACAACTATTATTACAATAATGAAGAGCGAAATCTGACAAACAAACAGAAAATAGAAAACGGTTTATGATGATGGTGGCATTCCGTCGGTTGCGATGATGAGTGCTCTTGTTGATCCAATCAACAGAACAGCCTGTTCGTGAAATAAACGTTCAAGTGGCTGAGTACTCCACAGACACACGTACTCTTAATGTCGTTCTCAGGTAGATTCAGTGTGACACGGGATATGACAAGGCTGGACCTCTGAAATACAGGCGGCGGCGGCGAGCTGACAGAAGCGTCAGCACGCCGGGCGAAATGCTTAGTGGTATTTCGTCTGCCGTTACGTTCTGAGTTCAAATTCCGCCGAGGTCGACTTTGCCTTTCATCCTTTCAGGGTCGATAAATTAAGTACCAGTTACGCACTGGGAGGTGATATAATCGACTTAATCTCTTTGTCTGTCCTTGTTTGTCCCCTCTGTGTTTAGCCCCTTGTGGGCAGTAAAGAAAATAAAGAAAATAAGGCTGGACCTTTGAAATACAGATCCAACTCATTTCTGCCAGTTGAGGGGAACTGAAACAACCTGAAATGAAGTGACTTGCTCAAGGACACAATGCTTATCTATATATATGAATATGTGTGTGTCTGTGTGTCCAAAACATCATGAAAAAGAATGGAGTATTATACGTTTTGAAATTTTTTTGATACAGTACTATTCTCATTAAATTTCAATCCGACACGTGTTTCTGTTATATAAGTTTCCTTATGCCCTTTGATGCTGTATTCAAGCACAGGCCATCTGTGCTTGTGGTTCGGTTGCAGTAGATATTCATCCAACATAGACATTCCTATGTAGACACTCCAATTTTCTTCCGTATGAAATCCAATGAAGCGAATTAAGGATTTACCGATCGAGTAAAGTTCCGTGTAATTTGTTTACCTTAGAAGAGAATACTGCATGTTGCGCATCATTAATAATACCAGTTCAGCACTGGGGTCGATTTAATCGACAAACCCGTCTCCCACGAAATTTTGGGCCTTCTGCCGAAATTTTAAATCTATTTCTGTATAGAAAGATGGTCAGCTAGCTATTGGTTAGAAATACAAGGAGAAATACATAGTCGATATCTGGAACAGAATGAATATATGCACGTGTGTGTGTGTGTGTATGTGTGTGTGTGTGTGTGTGTGTGTGTGTGTGTGTGTGTGTGTGTGTGTGTGTGTGTTGTGGTTATAAATACGTTTCTGTACGTGTATGAATGTATTCATATATGCATATGTTTAAATATCATACATACACATATGTTATGTATATATATATATATATATATATATTTCAAAAGTGCACATTATCTATTATATAAACTTAAAATATAAAATATACATCAAGAATTATTTTGATCTCCCTCTTGAGAATTTCATCTCTCTCTCTCTCTCTCTCTCTCTCTCTCTCTCTCTCTCTCTCTCTCTCTCATCTCTCTCTCTCTCTCTCTCTCTCTCTCTCTCTATATATATATATATATATATATATATATATATATATATATATATATATATATATATATATATATATACATATAAAGATACGTATGTATGTATGATTACATGCATACATGCCTGCATGAATGGTAAGTGCTCAATCTCGGTGTAGGGGGTAGGGTAATTTAATTCTGTTACCAGAAACGAATAGCATTGATCAGCCAGTCTGGCTTTCATTAATTAAATTAATACGCACACAGAAACACACTGATATGTGTATATAAACCATACATACATACATATACATATGAATATTTATATATATATATATATATATATATATATATATATATATATATATATATATATATATACTCACATAAATATAATACACACACATATATTTACACACGCACACACACAAATATGTATGTATGCATGTATGTATGTATGTGTAAGAATGTATATGTATATATAAAGAGTGTAATTACAGTGCGTATAACGTCGATAATCAAGGGGTGATTTTTCTGAAGATAGATGGACATTAGATTAAGATTTGTGATAAATTTGACAGTTTAATAGAGAAAGCATTCCTTTGTGTTGTTGTGGTTGTGGTTGTTGTGGTACATGGTGGTGGTTGCTGTGGTGGTCATGGTAGTGGTAGTGGTGACGGTGGCGGTGGCGGCGGCGATGGTGTGGAGGTGTTTGTGGTGACGGTGGTGGTGGTGGTGGTGGCTGTGATGATGGCGGTCATGATAGTGGCTGCGACGGAGTTGGCTGTGTCCCTGTTGTTGGTGGTGATGGTGTTGAAGGTGATGGTAGGGGGGGGGCGTAGTCGTGGTCACGATGGTGGTAGGTGGTGTCCGGTGTGGTGTTGTATATTACAGGGTGGCAAGATGTCCTTAGGTGTTGTGCGATAGTGTCGTGTTATGTTGTGGTTTCGGTTGCAGTGTGGTGTGACTAGGTAGAGTTTTATAGCAATATCTTGTAGCATAGACTAAAGTGCTAGGGTGGTTTGTTGTTCTTAGTGTACGAGCGGTGGGGTGTGTAGCGGGTATTTAGAGTGACCTGGTTGTGCTGCAGTGCTACGTTGTGAGGTGGAGTGTCAGGTCTATGGAGTACCCTTATGTTGCGTTTGATTATATATATATATATACTCTTTACTCTTTTACTTCTTTCAGTCATTTGACTGCGGCCATGCTGGAGCACCGCCTTTAGTCGAGAAAATCGACCCCCAAGACTTATTCTTTGTAAGCCTAGTACTTATTCTATCGGTCTCTTTTTGCCGAACCGCTAAGTTACGGGAACGTAAACACACCAGTATCGGTTGTTAAGCGATGATGGTGGGGGGAACGAACACACAATACATATATATATACATATATACGACGGGCATCTTTCAGTTTCCGTCTACCAAATCCACTCACAAGGCTTTGGTCGGCCCGAGGCTATAGTAGAAGACACTTGCCCAAGGTGCCACGCAGTGGGAATGAACCCGGAACCATGTGGTTGGTAAGCAAGCTACTTACCACACAGCCACTCCTACGCCTATATATG
>NC_142955.1:21355612-21361374 GCF_046866305.1 Octopus bimaculoides | reverse complement strand
CCACTAGGTTTGACTTTTCCTTTCATGCTTTGGAGGGGGGGGGGGGTCGATAAAATAGGTACCAGTCAAGGACTGGGGATGATATAACTGATTTATGCCCTGCCTCGAAATTGCTGGCCCAGTGCCAGAATTTGAAACCATTAACATTATTAGTATCATTAAAATATCGTTTTTGTTGTGGATTTTGTTGTTGTTTTTCTCGTTATTGTTTTCCTGTTGTTATTCCTCTGGTGTGGCTAAAAATTGATCTGCTGTTGTCGTGTGACGTCAAACATTGCTTCAGATAGCAATCATGACGTATATTTGTGTGTGTGTGTGTGTGTGTGTGTGTGTGTGTGTGTGTGTGTGTGTGTGTGTGTGTGTGTGTGTGTGTGTGTGAATGTGTCTGTGTATTTGTGTGTGTGTGTGTAAATGTGATTTGTGTATTTGTATGTGTGTGTGTGTGTGTGTGTATGTGTAAATGTGATCTGTGTATTTGTGTGTGTGTGTGTTTGTGTGTGTATGTGCGTGTGTTTCTGTGTATTTGTGTGTGTTTGAATGCGAGTAATTATGGGTGTGGATGTCCAGGAATGTATTTGCGTATACATGTGTGTGCGCTTGTTTGAATGTGTGTATATGTATGAGTGTTTTTATGTAAATGTTTGAATGTGTTTTGTGTGTTTGTGTGAATGTTTATATATGTATTCTTTTATCGGTTTCGGTAATTTAACTGCGGCCATACTGGAGCACCTCCATTAGTCGAGCAAATCGACTTATTCTTTACTCTTGTGGGTTCGGGGTCGTCGTGACAACGATCTCGAATCCACAGTCTATTTTGTGTGGCGTTAGCCTTATAAGAGTATGAATGTGTGTGTACATGGGTGCATTGGTGTGTGCTTTGGTCAAATTCTTTTTGCCGAGCTCAAAGGGCATTGGTGGAAGGTCGTCTGCGGAAGGTCGAGGCAGGTGACCTGTGGTTGCAGCCATGGTGAGGCTCGCAGGTCCGACAGAATGGACTTCCTTTCATGCGGGCAAGGACTAAACAACTCACACCTATTATTCAGGTAAACATCCGGGCGTTGGGTACCTTTCAAAATTGGTTGTCTACTCCTTACACAGAGTTTGACCACCCCCTGTACTTACACCTTAGCCCTTTCATGGCGCCTGATGTGGTTTTTTAAACCAGACAATGTTTTGAAAAAACACTCACACAGATTGCACCTCTGATTTGAACTATCAATACCTGTAGGTAAGTTCTGCTCATTGTGGATCTTAACACGTCTTTTAAGACTCCCCATTGGGTTTGCAAGCCCTCTAGCATACACTACATTCAAACGCGTGCACAGACATAGTCAGAATAGTTGGTTGAAGTTTGTTTTCCATGGGTTCGCAGGTGAGATTTGAGGCCAGCCAAAGATAGGTATGGTCTGTCACAGACTGTGCACACAAAAGGGTCCTTGTCATTCACCTTCTCGATCTTTACATTCTTCCTTAAATATCTTTTGAATCTTGCGTCATTCTGACCTCTTCAAACGCTTTCATTCCATTCAACACTTTTGTTCGCCATCCATGAATATACACACACACACACATACTCTTTTACTTGTTTCAGTCATTTGACTGTGGCCATGCTGGAGCACCACCTTTAGTCGAGCAAATCGACCCCAGGACTTATTCTTTGTAAGCCTAGTACTTATTCTATCGATCTCTTTTGCGAACCGCTAAGTTACGGGGACGTAAACACACCAGCATCGGTTGTCAAGCGATGTTGGGGGGGACAAACAGACACACAAACATATACACACACATACATATATATACATATATACGACAGGCTTCTTTCAGTTTCCGTCTACCAAATCCACTCACAAGGCTTTGGTCGGCCCGAGGCTATAGAAGACACTTGCCCAAGGTGCCACGCAGTGGGACTGAACCCGGAACCATGTGGTTGGTAAGCAAGCTACTTACCACACAGCCATATATATATATATATATATATATTGTAAATCCAAAAAATAACAACAAAACTACAAAGGATTCCGCGGTACACGTGTTTCAAGCTTTACAATTGTCAAGTATTACCTCTAAATTTTAATTTATATATATATATATATATATATATACATACATATATATATATAAAGCCAACGTTTATCAGGAACCAATGCAATTCTTTGAGCTCGGACGATAAATAATTCTGTGCACTTAACATATTGGTCTCCTAGACTTTTTGTCTAAACCATGTTTCCTTACCTCTTCCTTCTCCCCTTTGTTTATATTGTATGTTCTTGTTTTTCGCTCTGATGAAGATCGGTTGCTTTAATTCGAATGCCCCATGAAGAAGAAGAATTTCATTCTCGGATCTATGTATAGACTGCATTCTGGGAATTTTGATCAGAAACAGCTGTTGGCCTTGTTATGTCTTGCTTTGTATCAATAAACAAGCTTTAAATGTGGTCCTATCGATGTTCTGGTTAATCTATGTTTTTCTCCATTTTCTAATGATTTGCATTGGTTCCTGATAAACTCTTGTTTATCCTATTGTCACCTGCGCTCGACGTATATCGTGTCCTTGCACACCATTGCCTGAGGATAACACAGGTAACGGACACTGGTAGTACACACGGATATTTTATCCCCTAGTCGGCTACTACAACTGCTAACTCTCTCTCTCTCACTATATATATATATATATATATATATATATATATATATATATATATATATATATATATATATATATATATATACGCACATATATATATACTTATACATATATATATACACACACATATATACATATATTATTTTCCCATTTCTTTTATCAGATCTATTGGGTTTTTAACTATATTTCGTTTCATAGGTTTCAACTGTCTTTTTACTAGTTCTATCTACATGTACTGATCCCTTTCTTTTTAACCCTTGCCTGCTACTCTGTGGGGTCTCCTTTATCCTATTTCAGAGTCTATTCTATTTACTGTTTATTTGTTTTGTTTTGTTTTGAGGTGGGGGGTGTCTGGTACTTTGTAGTTATTTGCAAGATTAAGTCTAATAGTGACTACGGACATTTCTTTATCCACTACTGTAAATACCCTATTCTATCATTATACTTTGCCTTAGCTACAGCAGAACTGTGTTATTCGGCGTACATATTGACTATCTGTCCGTCCGAGGGTAGCCTGGGTAGTCTGTTACGCACGCTTCTCGGGACACTTCGCAGTATATGTTCCGGATCGTTAGATCCAAGGCTAACATATTCTAAGTTTCATTTGGCTTAGGGAACGGTTCGAACTTTCCATCGTGGGGCCTAAGATTTACGTCCGAAAATATTGCTATTCCATGAAATCTTTTCTATTTCCCTTCATGCGTGTGTGTGTGTGTGTGTGTGTGTGTGTGTGTGTGTGTGTGTGTGTGTGTGTGTGTGTGTGTGTGTGTGTGTATTATATATATATATATATATATATATATATATGTATGTATGTATATAAATGTATGTATATATGCATACACGCATCGCGCGCACACACACATATACGTATATATATATATATATATATATATATATATATATATATATATGTATATATATATATATATATACATGTATGTATATATGGTTGTGTGTTGGTGTAACGGTAGCAAACTTCGTCGCGAAAACAAACAGGTACGTGAAAAAAAAACACAGCATATATATGTATATATATAGTTAAGTTATGGGGACGTAAACTCACTAACACCGGTTGTCAAGCGGTGTGGGGAGGTACAAACACAAAGACACACACACACATATAAAGGAGAAAGAATGAAGTAGAAGTACAATTATTTATACATACGAATATGTATACGTACATGCATACCATATATACATACACATACACGTATCTACCTATCTAGATAGCTAGCTATATATATATATATATATATATATATATATATATAATATATATATATATATATATATATAATATATATATATATATATATATATATATATATATATATATATATATATATATATATATATATATATATATAATCAAAGAAAACAAAAAATAAAACAAGAACATAACAGGCGACAACAAAACATCCGGACAATTAGAATGATGCAAAGGACAGGAAAAAACAAGGACGGGTCATTCAGAGCTTTCTATTGTCAGTCGAGTTCCATATCGTACCTGCAGTTTCGGCCGGTTACATTCGAGACTGCTCTAATCTGGCTGGCCCCCAAAAAATCTAACCTAAGAGCACTAGATTCTTTGGAAGAAACCAAGTGATTGTATACGAAAACAAGGACGAAAAAACAAACAAACAACAGGACATTAATCACACGTGTCTTCCCACTAAGGTCGAATTAAATTAAGCTGGCGTGTGTTGAGTGAAGCCTTAATATATATATATATATATATATATAATACAAAGGATATATAAGCATGTATACACACATATATGTACATACTTACATCTACATATGTATATAGATGCATATTCGGGTACAGGACGTTAGAAAAATGAACTACAGACAACGGAACGAACACATAGGAAAACAAATAGCCACTTGTGGAATTATTCCTTCATCAGCTGCCTCTATTCTAAACTAGGCGTTTCGAAGATAAGGCAGGAAGCACTCTTGGAATAGTTTCTTCCTGAGTAGTGGATCAACCCACTAAACAGAGGATTCCAAGGTAGCAAACACAAACCAAGACAGGAAAAAATGGACAGTGAAAACAACATTAGAAAGCCGTAGGGCCAAACGCGAATCGTATTATATATATATTTTAATTTTTTTCTATAATATAATTCCTGTACATCACCTCCAAACCTTCCAATACATATATATATATATATATATATATATATATATGAGAGAGAGAGAGAGGGTAGAGATGGATAGATAGATAGATAGATAGATAGATAGATATATAGATTGATAGATAGATAAACAAATTGCAAGCAGTAATAATCTTTGACAAAATTCTGCTTGATTGAGAGTACAAAAGTGGAAATTGTTAGCGAGACGTGTCGTGTCACTTTGAAAGAAAATGGCGTCGCAAATCCATTGAAATTAGACATCGGACCATTTGATATGGCTGCCATTTTATTTTTATTTCCTTTTAACGTTCTTTTTTTCTTTTTATCTTTCTTGATTTTATAACTATTTTAAATATTCTTATTTTTTTTACTCTTTGAAATTTATTTTTTTCCAAAATTTTCTTTTTGTTTTTATTTTTAATATTTAAAGTTTTGCTCTGTTCATATTTTGAAACAGCATTCAAAGTCCTTTCAGCTTGTCTTCCTTTTTTTTTTATATCTTATTATATTCGAAATAGCGTTTTTGAAAAAAAGAAATAGAAAATATAACACATTTTCTTTTATAAGTTGTATTCTTCTTTGTTTCGTAGAGTAAAGAAGAAAATTCTTTCTTCTGAATACGACGAAACAAAAAAAAAAAAAGAAAGAAAGAAAAAGAAAGAAAAGGTTTTTATGAGTTAATTATTAAAAATTGTATTTATTTTTTTAACAAGATATGTTCGCTAAAATTCTTTGTTTTTAACCGAAGATGGTGTGTCGCTTAAGGATTTTTATGTTGCACTTTCTTAGTGCTGCTTCTGCTGCTGCGGTTGCTGTTGTTGTTGTTGTTCTTCTTCTTCTTCTTCCTCCTCCTCCTCTGCTGCCGCTGCTTTCCCTTGCTGTTGTTCTTCTTTTCCTTGTTCTTTTTGTTCTGCTTTTCCCTGTTGTTGTTGTTCTTCTTCTCCTCCTCCTCTTCCTCTTCCTCCTCCTCCTCC